>NW_022196913.1:103841026-103909736 GCF_008632895.1 Mastomys coucha | reverse complement strand
ACACACACACACACACACACACACACACACACACAGTACTACTAACTGAATACAACTATCACCCACTGGGTTCCTGTCCAAACATCTTATATGCACAAGACAGTCCCTTCCCTAGCACCTTCCCCGAATCCCTAGTGCCAATTACATAAAGCTGGGGAGCCTTTTTTGAGCCAAACAGAGCCCAAACCAGAATCAAGCTGTGTGCCAACCAGGGCATCTTCATGAACAGACTGAATTTCCCATGCTTCTTTGAAGGCTGATTCTTAAAGCTTTCAGATGAATGAGGTTTCCAAATAGTGACAAACTCTCAGGCCTGAGTTTGTCAACTTGATGAAGAAAGATAAAGATGATGTGACAGGGGCTAAAGGGAGGGTTCTGCAGTTAAAAGTGTACAAACTCATCACAGAAAAATAAATATTACTGAAATAGGGAGATAGAGCATGATGAACTGTTCTTGCAGAGGACCTGACCTCTGTTCTCTGCTCTCAAAACATCTGTTGGCTCACAATTGTCTGTACTTGCAGCTCCAAGGCGTCTGATGTTTCTGGGCTCTGTGGGCACCTGCACACACTTGCACATACCCTACATAGGTGCCACAATACACACACACACACACACACAGAGCCACACAGACACACACACAGACACACACACATACACACATACATTTTTAAATCTGATGATAGTGTTGGGCAACCCACATGCTTTATATCTTTGATGCAAAATTGGCACAGGAGCATTCAGGGAATGGGTCTGTGGCCAATCTTATTCCATCGGCCAACCCAGGATCATCCATATTTCTGCCATGGTGGGATAAATAAGATAAAGCCCATCCCATTCTGTCATATACCTCTAAGCATCATGGTTCAAGGCAAGGCTTTTACGGGATTGTCTTCAAAATCAACTGAAGACTTTGTGAAACCTGAACTAGTCCTACATCATATTGGTTGGATCAAATTGCATACTGACCCTGTATCAATGAGATCTGGATCCTATTAGTCAGAGGGTAGCCTTGCCCATAAATATGATTCCTTGGGAACTGAGGTCTTGTCTATGCCTTCACTTATTTCTGCAGATTCTTGATCTCCAGTAGCCTCCAGACAACAGTCAGTTTCAATAACACTGTAGCTTCTCATGGGAGCACAGCTAATCAGTTACCATGTCTCTCCCTCCTGAGTCAGAATGCAACCATTAAGGTCAACCACTAAGAAACAGGAGGGGTCTTCATGCCACCTCTTTATTTCCTGAGATCCACCTAGATTGAGCACAGAATATGTATTATAAACCCACGTGTGTCAGGCAGTGGTGGCATATGCCTTTAATCCCAGCACTTGGGAGGCAGAGACAAGTGGATTTCTGAGTTCTAGGCTAGCCTGATCTACAGAGTGAGTTACAGCACAGCCAGGGCTATACAGAGAAACCCTGTCTCGAAAAACAAAAATGAAAAAAAAAAGAGTAACAAACAAACAAACAAACAAACAAAAAAACCCCATGTGGGATTGAATTGGGGGTGGGAGGTATATTCATTGTCTTCGTGTTTGATACCTTCGTGTTTGAAACTCAGCCTTAGCCTAGATAGGGGCAGTATAATGTTTGTGCTAATTTTGTTCTCTCTGTGTCTGATTTAATTCCAGGGAGCCGTGCTCTGGACACACCACATCCCCAGGAATTACCTCCAGGACTGTCAAAAAATATCAGTAAGTATTCTTTGACCTTTGCCCAGAAGCTAAATAAAAAGTTGTCTAGGATACTGGCAGAGACAATAACCTTTCTTGAGTATACCCTGGTGTTCTAATTGCTTTAGCATCTGCCCTGTCAGTTAGATGGTACTCAAATGTATCTCTCCAGCCTCTCCTCCTGATGTCTCATGCTTTAGTGCTCTCTCAACTGAGCCTGATTTCAGTGGAAATACTAAACCAGGAAAGATAGTAAATGGAGTGATGTTCAGGGTTATTTTGGGGACTGAATCTTAGCTTTAAAATACAATGTTTAGATGTAACAAATAATGAAAAAAGTGGCTTTGAATTTGAAGGAGAACAAGGAGGGGTATATGTAACCATTTGGAAGGAAGAGAGGGAAGAGAAAAATTTTGTAATTATATTATAGTCTCAAAAAAAAATCAAAGAAAATAGAAAAAAATTTAAATGAACTCTAGGCTTCCTGGTAAGAAAGAAACGGATGACAATGTGGCAAAGAGAGCATTGGGATTCCATCACTCTTGTAACTGCACCTTTCCCTAAATATTATGTCCATAGGCACCATGACTTGGCTCCATGCATTTATCCTCAGCAGCACTTCTCAGTTGAAACATACTATACCACCCAGAAGTCATTGGTTTTTCTTATTACTGAGCAATGTTGCCAAGGAATATTAATCCAATCTCATCTGCATTGGTTTCCATGGTAACCCATGTTACAAAAAAAGTTAGCTTAAGGTTAAATTTGTTCTTAGGAAAAGAGAAAAGTTTTAACATCTCTAGATAGAAAGAGAAATAGAGGCCAAACCAAGACTCATGTTTGTCTTCCTTCTACTTAGATATCACTTTCTTCAATGGAGTATTTAAAAATGTGGAAAGTGTCACCGAAATTTTTGGTAAGTGAAATCTGAAGTTGCTCTTATCCAATGACGGTCAGGACTGAATAGGTGTTGGAAGCTAGAAGAAATCACTAGAGTCTTGCTCTCTGTCTCTGATCTTCTTGGCCTCCTCAGCCAACTGCCAACATGTTGCAAGCATCTAAGAGGTCAGTAATGCTATGGACAGCAGGCACATCAGAGGGTCATGTTGTGCCTTCATTTTCCTTGATTCCTTCTTCTGGAAAGAGAATGTTATCCCTGTTGCACAAGTGTGAATGCTGAGCCCATGGGAGTTATGTGGATTCCTAATGACTTGCAGAGAAAGAAGGGAGACATTATTTTTTGGGATATTTTATGTATTTACATTTCACATGTTATACCCTTTCCTGGTTTCCCTTCTGGAACCCCCCTTTCCTATATCCCATACTCCTGCTTCTATGAGGATGCTCCCTCTCCAAACCACCCAAGAGAGACATTCTTCATGCCTAGACCTTAATCCTCTATACTAATGTTCTTTGGTCTTCTCTTCCACTTAGCAAGTGCATGTGAATCTTAAAGATTTCAAAGATTGTCACACAATCCATGTGTGTTTCATTTCAATGATAATAACTATTGGTACACCATGAAGGTTGCTACCATCAGAAATGTGGACAATGCCTATCAAATAATGCTGTATTGCACTTGGCCCAGTCAGAGCCACTGGAGCCTGCTGTTTGGTTAGAAGAGGCTGGGAATGGGGCTTATAACTCAGTGTGGGTGCCTTGGAGGTTTTTGAATGAAAATGCACATCTGTGGTAAGCATGCACGTACAAACAAACTTTAGAAAGGCTTTCCAACAACACTGAGTTAGTGGTAGGCCTCATTGAAACAAAACACGAGAAGGGAAGGGAAGTTTGAATATGGTAAAAAGAAAACACAACGGGCAAGCAGGGCTGGTGCTTGCAGATCACACCTCTATCCCATCCCTTTCTCCTGTTGTCTAGTGTATTCTGAGTGACAGTGTGGGATCTCCTCCTTCAGCATGGAATGGCCCTCTCATCAGAAAAGCAGAGAGTGGGAACATGAAGACTGAGGTTTAGAGTTGAAAGGAGCAGTGTTTTTCTTACCAGTTTAAGCACTGTATACTTGAAGGAGGTAGAGTGTCAGCTAGTGCCTTGAGCATGCTTCTGACTATTGGTGCCATTACCTCTAATGTGGAGGAAACTAAATAATGTTTACCTGGCAGTATTTCTGCGACATTTATTGCATTGAATACAAAAGTTTTGTAATATACCATATAGTTCATATGTGTGAACTATTGTAGAACTATTGGAAATATCTAGTGCAGTTCCCGGTGCAAACTAGATGCTCATATACTGTGTCTGCATGCCCTCCCCATCTTCTTTCTACACTAGCTTATAATTTTATAGTTTCATCACCAAGTCACTAAAGATTTGCTCAGCAAACTAATAATTGTATAGATTACAAAGGCATTTCATATTTTTCTTTATTTTTTATTTATTCTTCTCTCATATATTACATACTAATCAAAGTTTCCCCTCCCTTCTCTCCTCCAAAGTCCTCCCTTAACATCACCTCTCTTCCAAATCTATTCTCAAGTTTCCCTTCCAAAAAGTACAGGCTTCCCATGGATATCAACCATACATGGCATATCAGGTTGCAATAAGACTAGGCACCTTCCCTCATACTAAGGCTGGACTAGATAACCCATTAAGAGGAAAGGAGTTCCCAAAGTAGGGAAGAGGCAGAGGCAGACCCAACTCCCACTGTTACACAAGAACACAAGCTACACAACCATAACATATGTGCAGAGGACCTAGGTCAGAGCCATACATGCTCCACAGTTGTTGCTTCAGTCTCTATGAGTACCTCTGAGCCCTGCTTGGTTGATTCTGTGGGCTGTGTCCTTGTGGTGTCCTTAGGCTCACACAGCAGTCTGAGTGTAGCAAGATAGGTGCATGAGTTGTGTATGCATAGTAGAGTCTTTTCCTGAAAGTTTGCCCTATCTTATTCCACTGATGCCCTCCCTGGACATACTGGATTTTCACCTTTATGCTTGGGGCCTCATGGTTCCAATTTAGTGCTACAGTTCTAGCCAACATATCCACATTTAAGGAAAGAAGAAAGGATAGCTCAAAAGGGTTTTCCTTTAGAGAGAGAGAGAGGGAGGGAGAGAGGGAAGGAGAGAGAGAGAAAGAGAGAGAGAGAGAGAGAGAGAGAGAGAGAGATTGGCAAGTGGTAGAGTGCATATGAGTGTTTGTAGTATATGTGTGCATATGTCTACAGAGGCTCAATATTGATATCTTAAATATTAATGTTCTTCTTCAAGTGCTCCCTATCTCATTATTTGACTCAGTGTGACTCTGTTAAATCAAAAGGCACAGTCCAGCTAGTCAGCTTGCTCTAAGAATCTACTGGCTCTGCTCTCTGAGGCTGGAATTACAGGGATTGGTCATACCCACTTGACATTGTATGGATTCTGAAAATCCAAGCAGTTTAGAAGCTGGGCCATTTCTCCACTCTCAATAGTACCTTCTTACATGGTTCTATTTCTGTATTAGGAAGCAAATATTTTCCAGAAGTCTTTGACAAACTCCCTCTTAAGTCTTTTTCAACCCAGATCTGGGGGAAATGTGCTTAGTCGGAGTCTAGTCACTGTCATAGAGGTACACTGGTATAGTCACCAGCTGAGAATAATAGTGAAATTCACTCGGAAACTTTACAAATAGCTTAACCTTCCTGAGAATGTTTCAGTTTCATTAATAAGGAAGAGATCAGGTGGGTGTACCATGGCTGGAACAATATACTTGCTTTTGACTGACTACACAGCATGTAGTAACTACACTCACGATGTCCTGTTAGCCAGGGTTGCAGGAAGTCTTGAGGAAGGAACTCCTTGTGCACTTGGGTCCCCTGTGCCCACCATGACCTGCTTTCCCCATCCACAGACTGCCTAGGCTCCCACTTCACCTGGCTGCAGGCTGTCTTCACCAACTTCCCGCTGCTGCTCCAGTTTGTAAACAGTATGAGGTGTGTGGCTGGCCTCTGCCCTCGGGACTTTGAAGACTATGGTTGTGCCTGCAGGTTTGAGATGGAAGGGCTGCCTGTGGACGAGTCTGATAGGTAAGTATGAAACATAGGTGAGCTCAAGGAAGCCTAATGATGCCTTGGATGAAACAAATGTAGACAGAGACCCAGAGGAGAGACTCGGGAGAGATCTAATTCTGTTACCAACTGGAAGAGAACTGGCACTCATCTTTTCACAATGCAGTGTAAAAGTGATATTGTAGGTGGGTACCAAGTGCCTCTGTTGTGTCAAAACTATAGTGCATGGTTGCTCTAAGATGGTTTTCCTTCATCAATACCATACACCGGGTGGTGGTGGCACACGCCTTTAATCCCAGCACTTGGGAGGCAGAGGCAAGCGGATTTCTGAGTTCGAGGCCAGCCTGGTCTACAGAGTGAGTACCAGGACACCCAGGGGTACACAGAAAAACCCTGTCTCAAAAAAAAAATACCATATGATCCTTGTTATAACAGACCTACCTATCAACACAAGATACATTTAGATGGAGCCTGGAAGCCTTATCCAGTGCATTCCTACCAACTAGAGGAAAAGCAGCTATGGAGGTTGCTATTCAACCTTCAATAAACATAAACAATAACAACCCATGTGTGCTGTGCTTACAATAATCAAAACATTACTCCTGCCTTAGTATAGAATGCAAGAAAATATGCACAGACACTAAAGATGTGCTCCATCCCTATGGACAAGGAAACTACACCCTTGTACAAAGTAGCAAAATGGGCAATGACAACTAAAACCTAGAAACATTAAGCAAGCTTTAACAGAGGTCTGGTCAACAGGTATGGGAGTAGGAGGGCCAACTGAGCTATTGACTGACTTGTGAAATCAGCAATTTCCATTCTCTGCTCCTTACTCAGTTACTTAACTTGTTGATATTCCACGTTCGTTACCTATAAAATGGAAGGTGATTGTAATGCCTACTTTGGAGTCACTATTTTGGATTAAATGACTAAATCCAAACTGAAGGAGGCATTGTGCCTGTGCCTAGTTATGAGGTGCTCAAGTATATCAATAACCAGGGAAACAAGACTGGGCTTGCAGAAGTAACAGTAGGGATGGTAGTAGCAATGTCTGTAGTGAGGTAGCTATAGTAGTATCAATACTGACAATAATACTACTGGATTAATAGCAGCAAGA
The DNA here is from genome assembly GCF_008632895.1 of Mastomys coucha. Classification (NCBI taxonomy): domain Eukaryota; kingdom Metazoa; phylum Chordata; class Mammalia; order Rodentia; family Muridae; genus Mastomys; species Mastomys coucha. The sequence goes on along the minus strand of NW_022196913.1, from coordinate 103,902,937 downwards.
GCAGCAGCCATAGCACAGGAAGCATGGGGCTAATATAGTAGTAAGAGTGGCTGTAACCATTGCAACAGCATCAGCAACCGAAAGTACCCAGAAATAGAAAATTGAACCTGGATCGGAAGTCTACTCCATAATTCATGTTCCATTCTTCTGGTATTATCCTGTGCTCTAAGTGAAATGCCACAGGGTGTGTCCTTTTTTTCATCTATGTGGACTCAGAGAAGGCAAGACAGAATCTCTATGGATCCCCATATTGGACAGCTCATACCTACCCTGACATTTCTTGACAGACATCCTGTTTTCAGCTGTCTTGGTTATCTGTTCTTCAAATCTTGGAGCTTCTCTTGCTTGTATCTGCTAAAAAGGCAAGTGCAAACACAGGGTCTGTCTTTAGAGTCCACTCATTGTCCTCTAAGGAGGGAGCACACTAGTGACCCCACTGACTGAGGAAGTAACCAACTTTTAACTCTTTTTCATAGCTTAAAATTTGATGTATTGAAAGGATACAACATTCTAGCGTGGCATAGAATCATAGTTTTGCAGTTAAACAATGAACTATCTCCACTCTCAAAACTACAGGAGAAGATACAAGCTGCATTTCGAAGAAAGAAAGGGCTGGTTTTCCATTTTAGGAACCATGGTCAGGTAGTTGACACTAGAATGTGAAAGGACTAGTTCTTCAGGGCATGTAAAGCCAGGTCCATTTCCGAGAACATAATATCTGGTTAAGTCCCCCACTCCTGCCTCCTTTAATGCTTTGAACACCCAATAAACGGAAAAGTCAAATAAATAAAGGAGTCATTCATCACTGTCTCCTACCCAGAAAGAATGATCAAAGGACCTGTGTTCTGAAGGTTGAATGGTGGGCTGAATCTAATTTCAGTTACTTTGTCCATTTTGGTCAATAGGGGTGTTTCGAAACATCCTGGAAAACAGGTTGTTTCCATCTTGAACTTATACACCTTGATTCCCTGCTGCTGATTATTGAAATAGATGTTTTTTATTAGATATTTATTTACATGTCATATGATATCTCCGTTCCCAGTTTCCTGTCTGAAAAAAAAAGAAAAGAAAAATTTAAAAAAAGAGCCTGTTCTCTCCCCCTCCCTCTGCTCACTACCCCACCCTCTCCCACTTCCTGGCCCTGGCATTCTCCTACACTGGGGCATAGAAGCTTCACAGGACCAAGGGCCTCTCCTCCCATTGATGATCAATCAGGCCATCTTCTGCTATAAATATGCTGCTGGAGCCATTAGTCCCACCATGTGTACTCTTTGGTTGGTGGTTTAGTCCCTGGGAGCTCTGAGGGTACTAGTTAGTTCATATTGTTTTTCATCCTAAGGGCCTGCAAACCCTTCAGATCCTTGGGTCCTTTCTCTAGCTCCTTCACTGGGGACCCTGTGTTCAGTCCAATGGATGGCTGTGAGCCTCTACTTCTGTATTAGTGGAGTACTGTCAGAGCCTGTCAGGAGACAGCTATATCAGGCTCCTGTCAGCAAGCACTTGCTGGCCTCCACAATAGTGTCTGGATTTGATGATTGAAATCGATGTTTTCTTAAATCCAAGAAATCCTCCTTAGGCAGAATAAAAAAAAAAGTATCCAAAGTCATCATACTTCTGCATGTTTTCTTTGTTGCAATGTTCTCCACTGACTACTTCCCAGAACCTCATAGCAGCGTCACCTTGGGAGGTGGCCTTGGCTAGGTTATGGAGCTGTGCTTCTCAGAGTCTACATACATAGATGTTCACAATAATGGTTATAGCTGCTGAGCATCACTCAGGGGAGGCCAAGAAGTGCTATGCTTATCCAGTGCTCAGAGAAGGAAGAACATGGTTAGGGCTCAGCAACTGTTAGCTGCTGTTGACAAAAGCAGCAATAAACATCTTCCTCATTCTCTCTGAGAAACAGGCGGTGATAATCAGCAGCTCCTTTGCCAGGCCAATTCCACATCCTGACCCATCCTATAGTTCCCATTGTGGCTTCCTAGGCAACATAGCCATTCCTCCTCTGTCTGAGTCCTGGTCTCCAGACTTGCCATCTACAGCAGGGTTACTACAGGACCATTACTTGTCAACGCTTGGAACAGTTCCTGGAATACTCAAAGGTATCAGCTCTTACTAATGAAGACTCATGGAAGGTTAATTTTAAAAAAAAAATAGATAAGTAACTTGCCCAAGGCAAATCCCTGGTGCTTGCTGGAGCTTGTCCAGCTGCAGCACACCAGTCGTCAGCTCCGTGCACCACACACTTGAATATCAAAGCTGCTAGTACAAATGAGGTCTCATTCTGCCTCTTCCTGTGTCCCAGGACCTCAGAGAAAGCAGTGAATAGCCACCTACAACTCTGTCCATAGTAAAAGAGGCAGTAGCTCCCAGCCTGGAATCTGTAAACTAGTTGTCATTGAAAGGCTGTCTCCCTTCCCTGGTCTTCAGACACTTTTGAGTTCTCAGTAAGTCAAGTTGGAGCCTTGGAACCTTCCACACTCTCCTGAAGTCTGAGGTTTCTCTTATTCACAACCAAAGACCACAGACTTTCTTAGTTCCTGCTTTTCTCTAGCCCAGATTTTATCTTGTGTTAGATCCTTGGAGCACCCTGCAACCTACGTCATCATTAACCATAGTACATGTCTATACTTTCCTCAGGACTGATGTATACTAGATACTCTATCACATCTCATTGTGTAACATTATAGCAGTCCCTTGGGCCCCTACGTCCTGAAGGTCCTGTTTGCACACACAGAAAGAAGCTGATATTTGCATTAAAATGTTACCTTTAATGTTTCTTTTAATATCACCGTCTTACATAACCCAAGCTGCTGTTTACAGACACTACTCTTATTCACTGATAGATTCTTAACTGACCCACAGAGCATGAGATCCTTCCCCATTCTTCTTTTGCTTATCATGGATAGCATCTCACATATCTCTCATGGATCTCTTATGCATTGATATGGTAGGAGAGAGACAGCTTTGCAATATGGAAACCACCTGTGCTGCAAGGGGGCTTGTGCACACGGGAATCCACATATAGGAAACTGGAATGCTCCCTGGCTTCCTGCTTTCTGGGTTCTCTCTCACCTTCACCCTGATTAAAGACTAGTCCATCCTTTCTTTCCTATCCCCATGGCCCTCTTTTCTTTTTCTCTTCATCCTATCCCTCTTTTCTTCACTATCCTTCTCTGCCTTCCTGAGGCAGAGTTTCTTGTTTTTTTTTTTTTTTGTTTTTTTTGTTTTTTTTTCTGGAGACAGGGTTTCTCTGTGTAGCTCTGGCTGTCCTGGAACTCACTCTGTAGACCAGGCTGGCCTCGAACTCAGAAATCCGCCTGCTTCTGCTTCCCGAGTGCTGGGATTAAAGGCGTGCGCCACCACCGCCAGGCAGAGTTTCTTATATAGCCTAGGCTAGTCTTGAACTTGTAACCTTTCTGCCTCTCCAGTACATGGATGATAGATAGCTATCATAGCTGACTTTCAGTGTTGGTGTCTTTATTTAGGGGTGTGAAATTACCTTACAAAATGGCCTTGACTTTGTCACCATTGATTAATTTAAGCAAGTCATAGAGGTGCCCCTGAAATCTCAAGCAAAGGTAGATTTTTTTTTTGAGTAGTCAGCTTTTGTGTGAGGCCAAGAAGAGTGACAGAAGCAGGAGGAGAAGGGAAACTTCTGTTATTTATATTGATTCAGGTAGATACAGAATGTGGTGACAAAAAAGCAAAAGTGGCATCCCAAGTGAGTGCTCAGACATAGTCTAGTACCAGCCCATCTTCATCTTCCCTAGACCGTTTTCAAACTATGTCCTCCAGCTATGAGATCCAGGGCCATGTGCCTCACCACATTCAACTGCACATTGGGTAGGAGTGATGCATGCTTCCATTTGAAGCACGTAGGACAGCAGGTGGCACCTGTGCATTGTGTGTGCATGTGCACACTGGCTGAGTATTGAAACAGATCAGTGCCAGGAACCCTCCAGACATCAGGATGATCCTAGCATGCCTGCCTGCCTGGATCCTAACCACGGTCTGGTCTCTCTTGATTCTGCTTGACCTGCCTCAGCTGCTGCTTCCAGCATCGCAGGTGCTATGAGGAGGCTGTTGAGATGGACTGTCTCCAGGACCCTGCCAAGCTCAGTGCAGATGTGGATTGCATCAACAAACAGATCACATGTGGTAAGCATTTTCAGGCCTCCCAGAGCAGGGGCACAAAACGACCACATGGACTACGTGGGACCCATCCGCTCAGACAACACCATCATCGGTGGTGCCATTATTGATACATAATTAATTGATGCATGTGTAGTTCACATGTAGTTAATGTGCAATGAATGCTTTTATATAACTGAAACAGTTGATTGGAATATCATCTGATTTATAATTTATTTATATTTGTGGTAACTCTAGTAAGTGGCAAATTGCTTGCTATTTCTGCACTGTGCAACAGTAGAATAATTCCTTATCTTAACTAAGGAACAGGAAGGAGGAAAACCTCTTTCAAAGACATGTAATGGAAATTACATTAAGTCTGCTTGGGAAATGATTGATGTAGTGGCTGATGTATTGTCTTAAGTGGAGGTAGAAATAGAGGTGAGGGGTCAGGCTGGTAGTGGCTGCTGTTTGTAAGAGTGCAAAGATTATGTTCCCAGGTAAGCACCTTACTTAGCATGTGACCCTAGGAATACTATTTCTCATGTCTAGGCAGTCCTGGATGAAGTCATATGGAGAAAGACATGGAATAGTGAGAGAGTCTTACAGGTCAAGGTGTTAGATTTAGCCAGTCTCCTGTGTGCCCAGGAGAACTTGGTCTTCATGCACAACAATTCTGATCTTCCCTCACAACAACCTGTTAAATGGAAACCACTGTTCTTAGTTTTCAGACAAGAGAAGAAAAGTTCTGAGAGATTAAACAACCTAGTTAAAGTCACAGAGGTGCTCAACTGCAGAGCCAGACTTTGAACCAAGGCCCTTATTGACTCCTAAATCCAGGTGCTCAGCCTGGTGTAGCCTGGGCACTAACAGTAGATAGAGAGAGGCACTGAGGAAGGAAGGGGGCAGAGAAACCAGTGAAAATAGAAAAGAACATCCATTCATGCACTCAGCAAACAGACACTGAGACGGCTGAAAGCACCTGGGGGACCTCTAGACCTTCTGCATGGTCAGTGTATTAGTTATCTTTGTCATTTCCTTTGACAGAGTATATGTTAGGAGCAACCTAGAAAGCTTTAAGTTGGCATCAAGGTCAGAGTGCATAGTCCATGGCGATGGGGAAAGCATAGTCATGCAAGCAGAGCACTGCTGGGGCATCAGGAGGACAAAGCAGTTGGTCATATAGCAACAGTTTGAAAGCAGATCATTCAGGCTAGAAGCAGGGCCAGGTTACTATCTTATTGTACTGATTTTTAAATGGGAAGATGAATAAACATCTGCATACCCCTGACAAAGCACTAACAACAGACCCAAGAATAGTTCCACCCAAGTCTAGTTGGTGAACCACTGAGTTTAGTTGGGATCTACAGGAACATGGGCAAGATACAGGGGCTCCACTGAGGATCTGTCTTTCACCCAGCACCTTTTATCTGGTTCTGTATCATGTCAGACAGAGACAGGGCGTCTTCCAACTGCTGACCTCCTTGAGAAACTCCTGAGTGCTCTCCTGTACCACCTCATAAGCCCCCAGTTCATGAACCCTCCCTCCTCTCTCTGGAACTGATTTGATAGGTCTAATCTTATAAAGGTCTTGTGTGCATTATCATGGTTGCTGTAATTTTAAGGTGGAAACATCCATGTCACATCTGAAGGATGGTGGTCCATAACAGACCTTCAGTGACCTTCCAACTAGTGATCCACTTGCTCTATCAAGGCTACACATTCTAAATGTACCACACTCTCCCAAAAGAATGCAATTAGCTGGGGACCAAGTAATAATATACATGAGTTTCTGGGGATCATTTCACATTCAAAGAATAGTAGTCAGACACTGCAAATATGTTAGTTACAGGAGTTATGTAGGGCAAGGAGATGGTGCAGGGGTGGGCTAAGTGGTACTCTGTTAAAACAGTAAGGGCATTAAAAGCTTCCTTGAGAAAAGATTTGAAGTAGTAAGCAATTCTTACTCTAAATGGCTGTGTGGGTAAAGAATGAGCAAGCAGACCACGGACAGGACTGAGGTTCCCAGTGTGGAGTAGGGAAAAGAGGAGAGTGGGACGAAGTGTGGCAAAAGATGATATCTAAGGACAAATGGATGCAGTGGCCAGTGACAGCCATGCAACACTCCCTAGGTGACTCTGGAAAGTCAGAAAGGTTCTGACCCAACAGACAGACTTCAATTGAAATGTCTTCTATTTCTTTTTTGGATTTCTAAGGATGGAATCCAGAGCCTTTTGTGTGCTAGATAAGTGCTCTCTACCACTGAGATACCACTCTCATCTTTCTCTAGCCCTTGACTTATTCTAGACATTTCACAACAATGGATGACAGAACTGGGAACCCTAGTCTGGGAGCCACTGACATTAGTGGGTAGAAGATGATGGTAGAAAGTTTGTAGGGATGTGGCCAGTCCCCAAAGTGCATACAGGTGGACCCAGAACAGCAGACTGGTGGGTTGGACACATGAGACATGTAATGGGGGTGGAAGGACCCGGGTTGGGTCCACTAAACCAAAGGGGTGACACCATCATTAGAAAGTTGCAGAGGGAGCAAGTTTAGACAGTCCAGATCAAGAGCCCTGTGTTGGAACCACCCTCGCCTATTGGGATTCCAAGTTTGATCTTTCTACTTTGCTCTGTCCTTGCTGTATGCAGAGTCTGAAGATCCCTGTGAGCGCCAACTGTGTACGTGTGACAAGGCTGCTGTGGAATGCCTGGCTCAGTCTGGCATCAACTCTTCCTTGAATTTTCTGGATGCTTCCTTCTGCCTGGCTCAGACTCCAGGTGGGATAACTGTACCTAAACCCTGCAGCAGGACTGAGCAGTGGGCAGGAGCTGCAGTGGGTGTCTTCACATGCCAAATACAGCCCTTTCACATCCAAGCCCACTGCTTTATCCTACATCCCGATGTGTTTTCTTACAGAGACAACTAGTGGGAAGGCTGTGACACTGTTGCCTAGAGGTAAAGTTCTCAACATAGCTGATTCTTTCTGGACTGCAGGGGACATGTGTTGATACCAGCTGGTAAAGGCATCTCTTCTGGAGACCCAGCTCACAGAGGCTAATGCCACCAATGACGTTGACTCTGCCTCCCTTTGTAAAGAGACTAATACAAGTATCTAGTATCAAAGGGTTCTAGTGCCAACTCTACCATTGCTAGTGGGTAGATGTGAATTTAATCCAGTGAGGGTGCAGAAGCCACATTCTCTCAGTGTGGTCAGAGGACTGGTACATACCAGGACTGGAGCACCACCTCAGATTCAGATGAAGATGGTTCTCACTCCCTGGCTTCCTGGCTACTGGGCCTCCCTGGAGTGGGTCCTGCTGCTGGTATCAACCTGGAGATGGGCTCACTGTCACTTTGGGATCTCATTTATCCTTTCCTTGGGCTCAGGTCTCCTTCCTCGAATTGTGTAATTTTGTTAAGGAGCAATCCACAGTGTGTGGGTTGGTGTGTAGCTGGGTGGGTATATGTGGGGAATGTGTATAGGTATGAAGATAGTACATGCATGTGTGCATGGCCATCAATAGGTGTGGGTATGTATGTATTCATGGGTGAATACATGAAGGTGGGGTATATATAAGGATGTGTGTATCTACATATATCTCTGTGTACTTTCCACATTCAGTACTCTTAGTATTTCTTTTATTTCTGCTCTGCCTTCTTAGCAAGAGTCTTTTCATATTGGGGATACCTTCAGGATCCATAGCCCCCTTCACTGCCTTCACCTCCTGTCTCAGATAGCACTCTTCCTCCACCAGAATCCAGCAGTGGCTGTGATTATTTCTGAGTCCAGCAGTAATGGGCAGCCCATGCTCCTGGAGGAGAAAGAGAGCCAGGGAACCCTCAGCTAGAATGGGTAACTCGTCCATGGTGACACCCTTCTTAGACTCCTCCTCTCCTGGCTCCTTAGTACCCAGCCTGCTCAGATTAGAGCCCTTGAGGTTTTGTTTTTACAGTGTATTGTGGTGCCATTGCTGTTTGAGGCTCTCTTTTCCCAGGGATTCCTGAAAAGCCCACAGACACCAGTCAGATAGCCCTATCAGGAGAAGGTAAGCATGAAGGTACATGTGACCCAAGCACCCTTGTCCCATTTGTGCCACTCCATACTGACTTGATGACATCAGCTCCCCCCAGATATTCTCTGCCTGATTTGTTATGGAGCTGAGTACATTCAAGAGCTCCTGATCCTTTCTGAGCAAGCACCCCTTTTCTACTCCCTCAGCTTTCTCTTGCCCCTCTGTCTTCACTTCTGGAGGAACAGAGGTAAAATGCTGCAGGCTGGCCCAGATGTATAGCTGTAGGTTTGTCAAGATGAACAACACATGTTTTAATGTGCCCTCCAAGTCTTGCCTGGGATACACTTATGCCAGAAAGTTGCATGTTGCTTATCTGAAATCCAAATTTAGTGGGCATACTAAATATATGAGTAGCTCTCTGTACAGTCACTCTGCAGAACCCTCTCTCATAGAAGCTGGATTTTCCCCATTTCTTCAGTCCTTAGTCTCCATCTGTTTTACTGATCCATAATAAAATGATGTCTCCTTTCCACAGTGGCTGGTGAGGTGAGAGCAGACACACTAACAACTCTTTCAAGGACAAGTAAGCTAAAGGAGCATCCAAGAGGAAGGCCCAGGGCACAATAGAGATACTGCCCAAATCCATGTGCTCTTTTTCAGTGGTTACTATTGTACAGGGTCCCAGGGGAAATACAGTGCCCATTTTCAGACTATGCAGGACACTTAAGCTCTGGAATCTTAAAATTTCTGTCACTCAGCCAGAAATACATTGTGAACTGGTCTCAGCTCTGAATTCAATGCAAGCATGACCATCAAAGCTAAAAAATATCTAGGCCAAATTTTAGTTGGTGAACCTGACTTTCCCATACATGCTTGTGGTGATTTACAACCATTTCTTCATTAGTGAGTGTCTTAGTTATGGTTTTATTGTTATGAACAGACACCATGACAGCACTTAACTGGGGCTGGCTTACAGGTTCAGAGGTTCAGTCCATTATCATCAAGGTTGGAGCACCGCAGCACCCAGGCAGGCATGGTGCAGCAGGAGCTGAGTATTCAGCATCTTGTTCCAAAGGTAAACAGGAGATGGCTGGCTTCCAGGCAGCTAGGATGAGAGTCTTAAAACCTAGGCTCACAGTGACAAACCTATTCCAACAAGGTGATACCTACTCCAAAAGGGCCACACCTCCTAATAGTGTTACTGCCTGGGCCAAGCATATTCAAACTACCACAATGAGTGTAAACAACTGACAATAATTATTCACTAGTTACTCAGAATGAATAAGCAAGTGGATAGTTGTTGATGGGTAGTACCTTCGTTGACAGTCTTCAATGTGTAGGCATTAGTTATCAGTCACACATTCTGGATTCTCCCTTGTCCCAGGAATCTTGTTATCACATGAAAAAGAAACTCTGAGGGTGGTGTCACTCACTCAGGATGTGTCAGTTCAGTACTCCATGGGTCTGAGCTGGTAGGTTTTGCTTTGAAAAGACCAGTCTGCCCCAACAAAGGATGGTCCAGATGTTCCCTTGATGTGGCAACTGTGTTCACACGAGTCAGCTTCAAAGCCCGAGTTCTATACAATACTTTGTCTTCATTCCCAAGTATGCTAAGTTGGAGTTAGCACTCCCCTTCCCTTATACTGATTTAGCTGCTGTCTCTCTTCAGTACAGTACAGTGGAAAGTGAATTCAGAACTTAGCACAGTGCCTGAGTCTCAAACTCAGCTGGCATGGCTTTTCATCCCACCACTACCTAACTTTGTAATTCTTGAGGAATGGCTTAACTCTCCTGTACGTCTGTCTTCTCATCTCTCAAAAAAAAGGAGTGAGAGGGGTGAACAGGAGACCCCTACTTGTGAGCTTCCATAAAGTGAGGCAGAAAAACAAACTCTGTATTGGCATATAATCTGAAACACAATAGGAGCTTTGTAAGAGTTAAAAAGCAAAAACCCATGGCTCAACTGCTCTACTAGAACCAACAGCAGCATGCAATTCTAGTGTCCTGGACTGCCTGCTGCTTTTTTATATACATTATTTTCTTTTATTTCATTATTCCCCCTCCAATTTCTGCATAATGCATAGTCTTAAAGCTTTTCTACAATTTCCCCCTATCTTGCAAACTGCTGGGACATTTGCCAACAAGCATGTCTGGGGGTTCCTTTTGGTCCCCTAGTGACCCTAATAACATCAGCTGTCCTAGGAAATCTCAAAGTGGGAGCAGGTCAGGTCAGTTTGGGCCCAGAGATATGCCTCCAGAGACCAAGGCACACAGGGTAAAAATAACACTCATTCTGTCTGTCTTCTCTTACGAGCAGAGTCTATCCAAGATCTTCAAGATACACACACTTTTAGGACCACATCAAGTCCAGGTAAGCACATATAACTCCCTCTGCCTTGGCATATATAAGCTTCTGAAATAAATGAGTTCCAAATGAGCCTTGGACCAAGCCCTACATGGAAGATAAAATTGAAAAAAATATGTCTCTATATTCCTCCATAAAGTACAAATGTTGAATTAAGAGACACATTAATAGGAAGCAATGAAAAGGTCTCAGGTAAAGATGTGTTTGTGAAATTACATTCAGTTTCCCATTTAAAATCAATTGTCATTCCATTATGTAAAATCAGATACTTTTAATATTCAAAGTATTTTCTAGTAGCCTATTGTATTAGTAAACTTCCTATTGCTTAGATAAAGCACCATAGTGAAGAAAACTTATAGGAGAGAGTTGATTTGGGGCTTACAATTTCAGAGGGCTAGAGTCCATGATGACAGTGTAGAGGCAGCAGGTAGTATGTGGCTGAAGCAGCAGCCAAGAGTTCACATTTCAAACAGCAAGCAAGAAACAGGGCTAATTCAAAATGGCGCCAATCTTTTGATACCTCAAAGCCTGACCCAAGTAACATACCTCCTCTTACAGGCCATACCTTCTAATCTTCCACAAACAATTCCAAGTACTTAAACATATGAGCCCTTCTCATTCAAATGACCACACCTTGCCCCATGCAGCTTTCCTGAGCAAAGGATGCAAGTGGGATGAAGGACCTTGGCAGAATCTTGAATATGATGAGGAGCAGCTGCAGTATTTGAACAAGAAAGTCAAGGGGGCAAGGATTTAAGAGTGGGGGCTCTGCTTGCTGTGTGTCAGCTTGTGTTTTTGATCCTGCTCTTTGCCTCTTTACTTGCTTTGAGCATCTAGATGTGTTCTGTAGTATGTGTACAATTGTAAACATAATACAATTTCAGGACTGAAAGATCATTCTCAGCCATGAGCTGACATGCAGATGGTTTTTATCCCAGGATCCAGGCAGTGTTAAGTCTAGAAACTCAGAGATACTCATGTAGAATTTGTGAGTGTCTAAGAATCTTCCTCTATGTCTACAAACTCAATGTCAGGCACACTCTTCTTCTATGTCTATGTTCTAAGTGTCTGCATTTGGCCTTGACCATGTACGTGTTCATCTGCAAATGTCTCTGATTTCATCTACACATAACTCTGAACCATCAAACTGTATATTTCAGGATCTGCAGAGATTATTGATGTAGCTAAAGGTACAACTCATGATTCTGCTGGCATTATACCATTGAGGTTGGAAGTATCATCTGTTGACAATGGCTCTCAGGAAACAACTGGAAAAGGTAGGTGAGAGCCAGAATCTAGGAGTATGTGGCCTATCCTTGGAATCTAAAACTATCTGTTAACATAGCCTTTTAAAGTCACCTTATAGATTATGGCCATGTCCCATTGGTGCAATAGAAGGTATCACCCTCCCCAACTTAATAATAAGCTCTTTGGGGCTCAAGGATAAAAAAATTACCTTTGCCCCTCAGCTTCTATGAGGTTGAGATGGGGCAAGAATTAGGGTTTTCTGTCCCTGGCTCTGTCCTCTCATCACTATGCTTCTACTGGCCTAGAATACAGGATCTTGACCAAAAGCACATTGTGTGTGGGTGGCTAACTAGAAAGATGGAACATGTGGGTATTAATGATCATCCTGCCTCTCTTCCTTTGGAAGCCTTCCCAAAGGACCCAGGAAGAGCCCCTAGACCCATCTGGGAAAGACTCCAATGGCTTTCAGTATAGAGCTGTGGAGCATAAATATGAAAGTTGCAAGCAGATAAGAAAGTGTATGAGGAGAGACAGAGAAACAGAAGCAGGGTGAGAAAAGCCAAAGCCTTAAAATGCAAAGCCACCAGGTTTGCTAACATGATGTGCCTGCAAAGCCTAAGAGGATAGCTAATTTAAGGCCTTGTAGGCTGTTAGGCTCATCTGAACAATAAGGTGTGGTCCACAGAGCATCTTTAGTCCAACACATCCCATTCTCTATGGAGATTTCATAAGGAATTCAATAGAATATCAGAAACTGAAGAAGAGTTGTTCTCTGAAACAAAGAGAACAAGGCACACGAGAGTGATGATTCAGGGTCCTTCTAAAGTAGTTCTTATGCAATGTGGAACACTACTCTTCTTTGGAAGTCGGCCCTATCTCTCCTGAGAGTCTATGTTCTTAACCAGCCTGTGACAGATTGGCCTTCCTGTATCTGGGTGACGGGGACAGCATGAAGGCCATGCTGCAGCTTGGAGAGATGCTCTTCTGTTTAACATCCCACTGCCCAGAGGAATATGAAACTTATGGCTGCTACTGTGGAAGAGAAGGAAGAGGAGAGCCAAGTGACACCCTGGATAGGTATGGATGGAGAAGGGTGGGGACAGATGGCAAATGAGGTTGCTAATATTTGTAAGGACCCTCATCTGTATTGGGCTTTACATCAGTCTCTCAAGGAATGGGCTATGGACATCTGATCTCACTTAGGTTGGCATGATAACATAACAGACCAACTTTCCTAATGAAGAGCTGAGGTTAGGTATTCCTCTAATAAAGAGACAAGTCAGGCTAGGTCAGATCTCTTGATGTTTAATTATAACCACACACTGAGGCTGGCTTGCTCACATATTTTGAGTGATTCTAGACTGACCTCTTATGCAATAGGCCACATAGAGAATAGAGGTATGCATTTGGTTAACTCAGAAGAAGGCAATGTTTAACTTATTAACAACTTTTAAGTGTATTTGCTAAATTTTATAACCACCACTTTTCAGAGAATTTCCTTGACTTCATATACACATCCATTCACATACATACACATTCTACACACATCTCTGGGGGCAGTTTTGTATGTAAGTAATTGCATGGGATTCACCCTGAGTAGAAAGGATATTCCAAGAGCATAATTAATAGGATCTGGAAGATTGATTACTAGTTTGCTCATCTACCCATCATCCACCATCCACTCATCATCTACTTATCCACCCATCTACCCATCTACCCACTACCCCATTTAGCATTTACCACTAAGATTGCTCCTCTTTCTCTACTGTACAGTCATTCAGGCTTTTCAGTGAAGGAAATCGAGGGCCAATCCCTAAAAAACTTATCACAAGATGACCCTACTGAAATTTTAATTGTAGCTGTTAAAGCTGCAGCAGCATCAATTATTATATATATATAATGAGATTCCACAGCATGCCCTCTGTCCTCCATGACAGACAGAGCTTGAATAGTGTTGAGATTCCCAAGTATCTGGAACTCTTCAGTGAGATAACAAAGACAGGGGGTAGCCAGCAGCAGCCTCTACTGCCTATTAAGTCTCATGCAAAAAATTGGGGCAATTTTGGTGGTGCCTTCTAATCCCTGACCGTATTTCATCAAAATATGAAATTTGAGTGGTTAGGAAAATAAGTTGGCATGACTTTCTGACATCTACAGGAAAAAATTAAAACCCAAAAGGTCCAGATGAAAACTCTGAATGGCAGTTTGGCACACGGATGTCATGTTCTGCAAGAACATAATCTCACTGCCATGTATTGTGTAAGCCACAAACAGGTAATTTGCATGAAGAGGTTGATCACTTACGATTCCTAATGACACTGACTTTAGATTGCAACCACTGTTTCCATCCCATTTTCCAACCATTTCCCACCCCACCCCTGCTGCCCTGGAAAATACACATGTAAGGCAGCATGGCTCCTCTGTAGTGGCAGTGGAAAATGGGTCAGACATTGACCTCAGCTATTGGGAACTGTTGGTGAGTGTGTGAGGTAGGGTTATTCTTCCTGGCAACAACATTGGCAAAACTGCTATGTGGCTCAGAACAGGTTACAAGTCTGGTCCTCCTTGCTTGGGGCGTGGGCTCCAGGAGGAAGTGCTTGAAAGGCAGAGTTAATTAATCCTCACCAATACAAGGAGGCAGCTCCAATACTCTTACTTCACAGAGGGAGCTACCTATGCAAATGGTAGAAGGAAGTGGGAAAGTTGGGGTATGGGCTGGAAAACAGGGTTGACTTAGACCTGAAACCTCCTCTTAGCTACCCAGTGGAATTTTCTTCCTCTTCCTCCTCCTCCTTCTTAACTTCTCATCTTCTTTTTTAATTTTTAATTTTTAATTTTTAAATTTTTATAGGATATTCTTTATTTACATTTCAAATGTTATCCCCTTTCCCGATTTCCCTCCCTGCCAGAAACATCCTATCACATCCTTCCTCTCCCTGCTTCTATGAGGGTGTTCTTCCACCCACCTACCCACTCCCACCTTCCCTGGGGCATCTATTGAGCCTTCATAGGACCAATGACCTTTCCTTCCATTGGTGCATGACAAGGCCATCCTCTGCTACATATGCAGCTGGAGCCATGTGTTTGGGAGGGTCTGGTTAGTTGATACTGTTGTTCTTCCCATGGGGTTTCAAACCCCCTCAACTCCTTCAGTCACTTCTCTAACTCCTCTATTAGGGACCCTGTGCTCAGTCCAATGATTGGCTGCTAACATCTGCCTCTGTATTTGTAAGACTCTGGCAGGGCCTCTCAGGAGACAGCCATATCAGGCTCCTTTCAGTATATACTTCTTGGCATCCACAAAAGTGTCTGGGCTTGGTGACTATCTCCAGGTGGGATAGTCCTTTGGTGGCCTTTGCTTTATTTAGTCTCTGCTCTATATTTTATCTCCATATTTGCTCTTTGAGTATTTTTCTTTGTGAGTATTCTCCTTCTAAGAAGGACCGAAGCACCCACAATTTGGTCCTCCTTCTAATTGAGCTTCATGTGGTCTGTTAATTGTATCCTGGTTATTTGGAGCTTTTGGACTAATATCCACTTATCAGTGAGTGCATACCATGTGTTTTCTTTTGCGATTGGGTTATCTCACTCAGGGTGATATTTTCTAGTTCTATCCATTTGCCTAAGAATTTCATGAATTAATCATTTTCAATAGTTGAGTAGTAGTCCATTGTGTAAATGTACCACATTTTCTGTATCCATTCTTCTGTTGAAGGACATCTGGGTTATTTCCAACTTCTGGCTATTATAAATAAGGCTGCTATGAACATAGCGGAGCATGCATCCTTATTACATGTTGGACCATCTTCTGGAGTGGTATAGCTGGGTCCTCAGGTAATAATATGTCCAATTTTCTGAGGAACCGCCAAACTGATTTCCAGAGTAGTTGTACCAGCTTGCAATCCCACCAGCAATGGAGGAGTGTTCCTCTTTCTCCACATCCTCGCCAGCATCTGCTGTCACCTGCGTTTTTGATCTTAGCCATTCTGACTGGTGTAAGGTAGAATCTCGGGGTTATTTTGATTTGCATTTCTCTGATTACTAAGAATGTTAAACATTTCTTTACATGCTTCTCAGCCATTTGGTATTTCTCAGTTGAGAATTCTTTGTTTAGCTCTATACCACATTTTTAATAGGGTTATTTGGTTCTCTGGAGCCTAACTTGTTGAGTTCTTTGTATATATTGGATATTAGCACTCTATTGAATCTAGGACTGGTAAGGATCTTTTCCCAATCTGTTGGTTGCTGTTTTGTCTTATTGACAGTGCCCTTTGCCTTACAGAAGCTTTGTAATTTTATGAGGTCCCATTTGTCGATTCTTGATCTTACAGCAGAAGCCATTTGTGTTCTGTTCAGGAATTTTTCCCCTGTGCCCATTGCTCTGTAATACAACTTGAGGTCAGGGATGGTGATTCTACCAGAAGTTCTTTTATTGTTGAGAATAGTTTTTGCTATCCTGGGTTTTTTGTTATTCCAAAGGAATTTGGGCATGTCTCTTTCTAACTCTATGAAGAATTGAGTTCGAATTTTGATGGGGATTGCATTGAATCTGTAGATTGCTTTTGGCAGGATGGCCACTTTTACTATATTAATCCTGTCAGTCCATGAGCATGGGAGATCTTTCCATCTTCTGAGATCTTCGATTTCTTTCTTCAGAGGCTTGAAGTTCTTATCATATAGAACTTTCACTTGCTTGATTAGAGTCACACCAAGATATGTAATATTATTTGTGGCTATTGTGAAGGGTGTCATTTCCCTTATTTCTTTCTCTGCCTGTTTATCCTTTGAGTAGAGGAATGCTATTGATTTATTTGAGTTAATTTTATATCCAGCCACTGTGCTGAAGTTCTTTATCAGGTTTAGGAGTTCTCTGGTGGAATTTTTTGCCTTTCTTAAATGTATTATCATATCATCTGCAAATAGTGATATTTTGACTTCTCCTTTTCCAATTTGTATCCCTTTGACCTTCTCTTATTGTCTAATTGCCCTTGCTAGAAATTCGAGTACTCTGTTGAATAGGTAGGGAGAGAGTGAGCAGCGTTGCCTAGTCCCTGATTTTAGTGGGATTGTTTCAAGTTTCTCTCCATTTAGTTTGATGTTGGCTATTGGTTTGCTGTATACTGTTTTTACTATGTTTAGGTATGGGCCTTGAATTCCTGATCTTTCCAAGACTTTTAACATGAGAGGATGCTGAATTTTTTCGAGTGATTTTTCAGTGTCTAATGAAATGATCATGTGGTTTTTTTTTCTTTAAGTTTACTTATGTAATGGATTATGCTGATAGATTTCTGTATATTGAACTATCCCTGCATCCCTGGGATGAAGCCTACTTGATCATGGGGAATGATTGTTTGATGTGTTCTTGGATTCAATTGGCAAGAATTTTATTGAATATTTCTGTATCAATGTTCATAAGGGAGATTGGTCCTTCTTCAATTGGCCTTTGTGTGGTTTTGGTATAAGCGTAATTGTGGCTTCATAGAATAAATGGGATAGTGTACCTTCTGTTTCTATTTTGTGGAATAGTTTGAAGAGTATTGTTATTAGGTATTCTTAGAGTTCTGATAGAATTCTCCACTGAACATATCTCATCCTGGGCTTTTTTTTTGGTTGGGAGACTATTAATGACTGCTTCTATTTCTTTAGGGGTTGTGGAACTGTTTAGATGTTTTATCTGATCCTAACTTTGGCACCTTGTATGTGTCTAGAAAATTGTCTATTTCATCCAGATTTCCCAATTTAGTTGAGTATAAACTTTTGTAGTAGGCTTTGATGATTTTTTGAATTTACATGGTTTTCATTGTTATGTCTCCCCTTTCATTTCTGATTTTATTAATTTGGATACTCTTTCTGTGCCTGCTGGTTAGTCTAAGGATTTATCTATCTTGTTGATTTTCTAAAAGTATTGGCTCCTGGTTTTATTCTTTGTATAGTTCTTTTTGTTTCTATTTGGTTGATTTCAGCCCTGAGTTTGATCTTTCCTGCCTTCTACTCCTCTTGGGTGTATTTGCTTCTATTTTGTTCTAGAGCTTTCAGGTGTGCTGTCAAGCTGCTAGTGTAAGCTCTCTCTAGTTTCTTTTTGGAGGCATTTAGGGATATGAGTTTTCCTCTTATTACTGATATCATTGTGTCCCATATGTTTTGGTATGTCTTCATTTTCATTAAATTCTAAAAAGTCCTTATTTATTTCTCCCTTGACCAAGTTATCATTGAGTAGAGCATTGTTCAGTTTCCATATGGTATGTGTTTTCCATTGTTTTTGTTGGAATTTAAGACCAGCCTTAATCCATGGTGATCTGGTAGAGTGCATGGGATTATTTCAATCTTCTTGTATCTGTTGATGCTTGTTCTGTGGCCAATTATATGGTCAATTTTTGAGAAGGTACCCTATGGTGCTGAGAAGAATGTATATCTTTTTGCTTTAGTATGAATTGTTCTATAAATATGTTAGATCCATTTGGTTTATCACTTTTGTGAGTTTTACTGTCTCTGATTAGGTTCTGTTTCCATGATCTGTCCATTGCTGAGAGTGGGGTGTTAATGTCTTCCACTATTATTGTATGGGGTGTGATGTGTGCTTTGAGCTTTAGTAAAATTTATTTTATGAATATTGGTCCCTTTGCATTTGGATAGATGTTCAGAATTCAGAGTTCATCTCGGTAGATTTTTCTTTTGACCACTATGAAGTGTCCTTCCTTATTCTTTTTGATAACTTTGGTTGAAAGTCAATTTTATTTGATATTAGAATGGCTACTCCAGCTTGTTTCTTGGGACCATTTGCTTGAGGAATTGTATTCCAACCTTTTACTCTGAGGTAGTGTCTGTCTTTGTCACTAAGGTGCATTTCCTATATGCAGCAAAATGCTGGGTCCTGTTTACATATCCAGTCTGTTAGTCTATGTCTTTTTATTGGAGAATTGAGTCTGTTGATGTTAAGAGATATTAAGGAAAAGTGATTGTTATTCCATGTTATTTTTGTTGTTAGAGGTGGCATGATGTTTGTATGTCTATCTTCTTTTGGATTCCTTGCTTTTTCTAGGGGGTAGTTTCCCTTCATGTGTTGGTGTTTTCCATATATTATCCCTTGTATGGCTGGATTTGTGGAAAGATATTGTGTAAATTTGGTTCTGTCATGGAGATTCTTGTTTTCTTCATCTATGGTAATTGAGAGTTTTGCTGGGTATAGTAGTCTGGGCTGGCATTTGTGTTCTTGTAGGGTCTGTATAACATCTGCCCAGGATCTTCTGGCTTTCAAAGTCTTTGGTATAAGACTTCTGGTGTAAGAAGTCTGGTGTAATTCTGATAGGGCTGCCTTTATATGTTACTTGACCTTTTTCCATTATGGTTTTTAATACTTTCTTTCTTTAATGCATTTGTTGTTTTGATTATTGTGTGACAGAAGGAATTTCTTCTCTGGTCTAGCCTATTTGGAGTTCTGTAGGCTTCTTGTAGGTTCATGGGCATCTCTTTCTTTAGGTTAGGGAAGTTTTCTTCTAAAATTTTGTTGAAGATATTTACTGGCCCATTAAGTTGGAAATCTTCACTCTCTTCTATACCTATTATCTTTAGGTTTGGTCTTCTCATTTTGTCGTGAATTTCCTGACATCCTGGGTGTGTCAGAGATCCTGGGTGTCAAGCTGCCTCTGTGACCCTGAGATCCTGGTGTGACCAAGCTCCTGGGATCGTGGGATCCTAAGATCCTGGGCATGCTAGGGTGCCTGGGAGTGGAGCCTCCTCCAGGCTCTGTGGGAATGGCGGCTGAGTTTGAGCACAAGGTAGACTGGTGCAGATCAGAAGGAAATACACTGGATTTTAAAGATCTGTAGACAGCTAAAAATGGAGCACTATGGAATAATCATAGGTATCTATTGACTGGCACCTTCACAAGTGTTCCACAGACATCTGGCCAAGGAGAACACTGAAGATCCTGGTATGTCGGGCCAGATAGCTGGACCTAAATACAAGACAGTGACTCATTTACTTCTGTTTACTGGGGCCCTGCTTTATGCTGGAACCTTTGTTGAATGCAGATCTTCATGGCCCCCATGTTCTTCTAGGAAGAGAGTCAAAGAGGTGACCTATATATGTATAACTAAGTGTTTTATTATACAGAAAGTTGGATGTAGATGGGTCACTGTATTGTCGTGGACATTTGTGCAAACTAAAGAGGCACCCTTCTTGAAAAACCCTTCATTCTGACTTGTATGGTGACAAGTGGATTTGCCATCAAGAGTCATAGTAAAAGAAAAGAAAAATGTAGAAATTCAGGTATACACAATGGGGAGAATGCTCTGTCAGGGGCAGCTTCCTGATGCTGTACACAACCTCAACAGCCTTTGAGGAATGTAGTAGCCAGTCTCACATACTCTGACAAAAGAGCCCTTGGCAAATTGTAGCACCCCATGCAGTGTAGAGATGAAAAGGCCATGAGCCATGGGGAACTCTAGTAAACAAAAGGCTTCCTTGGTCTTAGGTGCTGTTTGTCCCATCACTGCTGTTTGGAACAGATGAGACAGCTGGGCTGCCTCCACGGAAGCCTTTCTCGGTCATCTGCAGTATGTGAAGACCACAAGCCCAAATGTAAGTGGAGTGGCTGTCTAGAGTCCTTATGTTTTGTGTCTGCATCTTGGCTGGAGCACACCTTCATCTGTACCACAGTCTCATTATTTTATTACTTTAAGTCATGCACTTTCATCCCTTTCCAGAGCCAGCCACCCTAAGAGTCAAACCTAATTGGTCTCAGTAATTGAGCCCATGCTGTGCGTGGTTCTAAGCCCTTAAAAGGCACACTGAATCCTCAAACCAGTCCTAGGCAGCAACTCCACTGCCTTTTTTACTTTACACAGGAAGCAAATGATACCATCAGACAGGCAGAAGGAAGTGGGAGAATGGAGATCTAGGCAGGGAAATAGCATTGCCTCAGACCTGGAACCTCCTTTTAAGTTATCCAGTGGGTTTTAAAGTACTCTACCTTCTCCTAATAAATAGACCCTGTTCCAGATTTGATTATCTAAAGAATATCATGGAGGAGAGGGATGGATGGGCTCTAGCTGATGGTGGGCCTAGCATACAGCTCCACTTGCCATCATGTATCCCACAGAAACAATGTATCCCACCTCTGTAAGCATCAGCCCTGAGCACATGACAAAGTACCCTTAGAACTGGCTCCTAAGGACACTTTGCTCAGCAGTAAATGTGCTTCTCCTAGGCTGCTCTGTATCTCAGAAGGAAAGGATTCCTGTGGAGCTTCACAAGTGCTCTACAAAGTTTTCTCCCTATTTTTAACCGGGGAAACAACTGGATGGGTCTATTGTCTTCCTTGCCGATTGTACATGCCATGCAGAGCATCCATAGATCTCCATGACACTGCTTGTGCCATAATTAATGGGAATGCTTACCTGCAATTCGCTCACTTACTGATTCAGCTTTCCACTTCACCAATAAACCTTTGTTTGGGACTATGGAAATAACTCTGATGAAACATCTGAGAATCATCAACATTTAACAAAAACATATGTAGTTTGGCTTATGGGTTCAGTCTATGTCATAATGGCCCTATTGCTAAGAGGTAGAACACCATGGCAAAGTTGCTCTCTTCATGGAGGCTGAAAAATGGTGGGGAGATGAATGGATGGAGGTCAGGTAGGCCAGGATGAAATATACTCTTATAGAGGAGAGTCTGCGCGCACGCGCGCGCGCGCACACACACACACACACACACAGAGAGACAGACAGACAGACAGACAGAGACAGAGACTCAGTTTTTTGTTATGAAGAGTCACTATGACCAAGACAACTTTTATAAAGGAAAACATTTGAGGCTAGCTTACAGTTTTAGAGGGTCAATCCATTATGATCATGGCAGGAAACGTTGCAGCCAGCAGGCAGCCATGGTGCTGGAAGAGCTGAGAGTTCTATATCTTGATCCACAGGCAGCATAGGGAAAACTGTCTCCCACACTGGGCAGAGCTTGAGCTTAGGAGACTTCCAATCCTGCCCCCACATTGATACCTTTCTTCCAACAAGGCCACACCTACTCCAACAAGGCCACACCTCCTAATAGTGCCACTCCCCATGAGTTGAGCATTCAAACATGAGTCTATGGGGCCATACCTATTCAAACTACCATTCATACCATGACCTATTTTCTCCACTTACCCCCACTGCTTGTTCATATCACCTAATGCCATTCAATTACAAATCCATCAATGTGTTAATTCACTTACACGGTCAGAGCCTTTAGGATCTAATCATCCTAAATCCCAAAGCTTGAAACCAGGACTTTAGCACAGCCTTCGGAAGCCATTTAAGATTCAAACTGTAACAATAATAAATGTGTGTGGCCCTTGCCTCAAATTGCTCACAACAGAGACTCGGGAGGAGGTCAGGAGAGGTGGTGAGATTGACAGGAGGCTAACAGGTTCTGAAATGGCACGGGCATTTTCCACAGTACTCTGGAGTATTCTGAAGCTTAAAAACAAGAAGTGAGGCAGAAAGTGTGATGAGGTGCAAGGTGAATCTGGAGAGCCTCAGATGAAAAACACAAAGGGCTACTTTCTAGCAGAAGGAACAGACTAGACCACTAGAAACATTACAAGCCACCAGAGGAACTATGAGAGATGGGGTCAGGAATGGGGCGAATGAATGGGGTTTGGACAAGTGGCTTTATGTGCCCTACTTGGTGTCTCAAATCTGCTCCTCTGCTCTTGCTAAGGTGTGGGGCAGAGCCTGTGTGAGAAGCTATTATGCGCCTGTGACCAGATGGCAGCCGAGTGCATGGCCTCTGCCTTCTTTAACCAAAGTCTCAAGTCACCAGACCGACCTGAGTGCCAAGGTGAGCCAGTGTCCTGTGAGGATGTCATGCTCGTAGGAACCTTGGCCTCTTCTGTGGACTCCAGTTCTGAGGAGAATAGTGAGGAAGCTGCATCTAAGATGGAACGCCTAAGATTTCTGGAAAAGCCTCCTGGTCCCTTGGAGGCCAGGCCCCTCAGTAGAAGATAAGATGCTGTGTGCCAGGAGTTCTAAGCTGTCTGATCTCTTTGGCCCTCAGTCCCATCCATAGGAGCCTTAGCAGGATCTCCAAGGGAGCCTCCTGAAACTTGTCAGCAGAGATACATGTGTCTGGAAAATGAATGCAGATAACAGCCCTTCCCTTCTTCCTGTAGTTCTTTATGGAAGCTCAATAAAGTCTCCATGCCACATGGCTTGTGTCGTGCCTAAGAGCTGTCTCTGTGGATAGATGGATGGGTGCTTGAGTGGCTTGCAAAGGTGCAAAGACAGGAACAAATGGAGAAAGCGCTTTATTTCCTAAGCTCTAAAAGCTACTTTTCTCTGTTAGAAAGTAAGGGAGTATGGCTGCCCATGTTTGTCACTGGGCCACTGATGAAGACGACAGTGCTTCTGTATGATCAGATACACTTTGTTAAGAGTACAACCATGAGGCATAGCCACCACTATGGGAAACCATCACTATCCTTGGCCCTAGGCATTTTCTTATAAATGAAGATTACTAAAACCCTTGCCTGACTTCACATCCTCTAATCCCCACATTATACTTACGAGGACCACTTCTGTAGGGCAAACTTCCTGCAGTTTCTGAGATCTGAGGTGACCTCTGGCAGTAAGGGGTTTTGGGCAACATATCAGCACTCACAAACATGGTATCCAGGTATTAGAAAATGCTAGAGAGCCACCCTTGCTCATGAGCAAACATCAAAAGGGAAATGCTTTCTTGACTTTCATGTCTTAAGTAGGGAGCCGAGTCTCTCTAGAATGCCCCGGATAGATTTCTTCAGGCACCAGTGATGGCTAAAAATGGGGCACTTAGCTTTGTTCTTCTATTTCACAGTATATCCCCTTGCTAAGGTTCTCTAAGATCA
Source organism: Mastomys coucha (assembly GCF_008632895.1). Taxonomy (NCBI): domain Eukaryota; kingdom Metazoa; phylum Chordata; class Mammalia; order Rodentia; family Muridae; genus Mastomys; species Mastomys coucha. The sequence goes on along the minus strand of NW_022196913.1, from coordinate 103,879,292 downwards.
CTTCTCAATGGAAAACCTGCTCATACACCTGCCACAGGCATCATAAGAAAGCCTAGATGCAACACATCTCTAGCTCAAGAGTAAGCTAATGATTGCACACAGCTCAACCAAAATGCAGTTTATCTTCACACCCTAGCTTTGCTTTTCACTAATTCATACTAGATGACAAAAGATAGAATCACAGTCATAGTGGAAAGCTTGGGGCAGCATTTGTACAGTGCTCTCAGTGTATCAGCTGGAACAGGGTCAGAGATGTGGAAAGGCTGTCCTAAAACTACAGGGCTAAGGCAGCAGCTGTCTGGTGCTGTATTAGGAAGGCAGCGCCTAGGTTTTCCCAAGGCAGAGCCTGTGACAAGGCTTATATGCAGATGTTACTTTTGGAAGTAGTTTCAGAGAACACTAGACCCCAAGGAAGATTGACATTAATATTTACCAGAGGCTTATCCTGTAATGCAGGCAGGATACAGTGGTTCACTCACCTCTCAGCTAGGCTGTGAGGGCAGACCTCACTGTTTTCACTTCACAGATGAATGATCAATCACTTATCTATGACTGCTTAGCCAGAGCTTGGGTTGGATTTGAACCAGAAGCCAATCTCCTGTCCCTGTCATAAGAAACCCATGAACTACTGCTGGCAGGGGAGTTCTGCAAGGTAGACTAAGCCCAGGGTGGCATGAGGTACTAGACAACGGCTGCTTTTGTTGAGAAGCTTTCTGTAATTTATGGAGCAGGGCAGTGTATGTAGTGAGGAAAAGTCACCAGGGTTAACAAGAAGATGGCAACTATGAGGTACCAGGGACCTTTCTGAACTTACAAAGGCACCGTAAGTACTGAAGTGGCACTGAGTTGATGAAGGCAAAGACTGATGATCTATGTCTTTATAACTGTCTCTTACTGTTTAGGGGGCCAGAAGCTGATAACCTCTGGAAAAACTCTTTCTTACGTCTGTGCCAAAGTGCTGCTTTCTTTTCTCTGTAACTTTCTTGCTAGTTTGTGCTAATAAATGTTAAGTTTCTATTTCTGTTGTTTAAGGACTTCTCACTGGCCAAGTGAGAGGCATGGACTTGCTAAGTCTTTGTGAACCAGAAGAGGGAAGTTACAGAAGGATGTTGATATTAAGTTCAAAATAGTGTTTCATTCTATAAGCTCATTATAACTTCAAAGCAAGTTTCACATGGCCTAGGTTAATCAAACTGTACACCCGTGGCTTCATCCTTAGACTTGACCTAGAATATTTTCCCTTGATCACAAATTTGTCCTAAGCCTATTTCCCTATTTAGTGATATTGTAAAAGCTCATTGTAGTCCTTATTATGTAGTCTTCACTTAGAATTCTATGAGGAATGGGTATATTCTATTTTTGATTCTAATTTTATATTTTTCTGGAAAACCAACTAAAACCATCTCATAAAATGTTCTTCCTAAAATTATTTGAATCAAATCAGGAATTCTATAAAATCATTAATTCATCTAAATAGCATTAATTCAAGAAAGTTCATCTTTATTTTGATCTTCAGGAAATCTGTCCAATAGGGTGGGCTAATGCCCAGGAACCATTAGACTATGCCAGGAAATGCGTATCAGTACTAAGAAGCAATCCTGGGATGAAATCTTTGAAGGATCTGCAATTCAGAGCTTACCTATTGCAGCCTTGCAAAAGCAGTGGGCCATCTCCAGAAAACTTACTTGCATGCCTTTAGCCTTTCCTAGATAAGGCACCCAGTAGGCTTAATCTAGGTTCTCTTCACGCTCATAAGTTATGGTTCTGATGATTCTCTCATATATGGAAAAGAATCTACCTGAATAACTTGACTGTTGAAGAAGTTTAATTCTACATACATAATGCTATAATAAAAATGCACTTATACATAAGCGATACTATTTTTGTTTTATTGCTTACATATGATTGCACAATGAAAATTTACATTTAAAAAACTTACTTTATTACAGTAATACAAGTATAAGCATTAATGAGACAGATGAGTCCCCTTTGAGGGAGTGGGGATTTAAACTGCTGGTTAAGGGTGGTATTACTCTAAAGGATAATGAGTTCAAAAGGAGGCTGGAGGGAAGCAAGAGGACCAGAAGGAGGAAAGAGGAAGCGAGAATGAGTATGAGAGCTCAGGTAAAATCCAGTGACACTGTGCAAGCAGCTAGACGCATGAGGATCACAAGTATAGGAGGAACATTTAAATTAACTGCTCGGAGTCAGACAAAAGAATATAATCAACTGTATACAGCAAGAAGAAAAATAAATGCTTTGAGTTTCACGTACCTGCCAAAACAGACCAATGCAATGAATTCCAGCAAGTCCTAAAGATTCAGTACCTGAACTAGCTACAGCACAGCTTGCACACAGATCCAAATATGATCCCTGCAATGTGGAAGAATCAGACAGACAAATATCCAAACATTGCTTGGGAACCTGTCAATAAAACCAGTTCAGTCTATTGGACCTAAGATATCCAGACATGTCCTGTGGTTTAAGAGTAACAAAGCTCAAACCAGCAGTTTATAAAACCCAAGATACAGGTATGACAAAAGACTAACTGCAATGGTTTTCATTTGCATGCAAAGCATGCCTTTTTAAATCACTAAGAAACACAAAATCTTGTACAGCAAAGCTTGTATTCTGCAGAATGCAAGTGAATATATATCTTTTCTTATACTATTAAATTATATATTTTTTCCATACAAAAGCACACAGTGTTAATTTATAAAATGACATCCAAGTGGATGATGATTGTTTTTGCATGTCCCCCTGTTTAGATTTTAAATGCAATTAAAAACTAATATCCTTTTTTTAAAATGAAGAAGAAAAAAAGGGAACCAAAAGTGCATGAGGTTTTCCATAGCTGGCGACATTTCCCTAGTGTGAGGGAAGCTACAGTGAGAGCTCACACAGGGCACTATTCTTCCAGTGGCAGCTGCATTGTCCCTCTTGAGAACAAGGTCTGGTGGATCTGTGCTTAATCAGTAGCCTGGGTTATCCTGTCAGAGGCAATAGTAAATAGACCCCCTCTTCAAGATGTTCTACACTGATGTAAATATTCAAAGCTTTGGGTATGCTTGGTCTATTTCTTTCCTTCTTTTTTTTTTCTTTTTGTACTAATGGTGCCCAAATAACCAAAACCACACAGAAACACCCTATATTTTATCTCATTTTTTAAAACAAAAACAAAACTAAAGCTGAATTAGTTTTTGAGCTACAATTTTTGCAGGAATACTGTTTTATATAAAAACAAACTGAATTTGAAAAGGTAGCGTTATACAAATGATCCCACAAAACTGTGCTAAGAGAATTTTCTAATAGCAGGACACTTCTGTTTAGCATGATGGTGTCCCTAGCATGTGCAGTATATACTTCGCTCGTAGTCTTATAAGTCTCACTAGGGAGAGAGGTAGCTCCCACTCACACACCTTAGCAAGAACACACAGACCGTTCTCAAGTATGTAACTAACCTTCAGAGAGATGTTTACAAGTTTTGGTTCAACCCTTAAAAATTAAGATTCACTGGGAGAATTTTTGTACAATGAAGACTTCAAACAATGTACAATATAAAATGTAAATTAGTTCACTAAAAAACTGAAATGCATAGACTCTGCACAGGTAAACAGGTAGCTCTTTTAAATGTCTTTTTTTTCTATAGTAAATATATATTTCATTTAATTAATGAATCACAGCAAAATACAACCTTAGTTTCAAAGCGTAGTCTGTAAATTAACACATCATTTATGAAAAGCACTGTACCTTTTTCCCACTCCAAGAGAGAGCTCTAAGGGGCTCAAGAGCTTAACTTGAAGCAGAAAACAAGAGTATCACAAGACCTGTAAGATCTGGCCAGTTTCCAGATGGGAACCTAGGTGGGAATACTACCCAGGAGATATTTTCTATCACTGACATCCTAGGAATGCCTGCTACATGGAGGACTGAAGGGATGTATATACAGTCCATTTGAAGCATGGATTTAGAAGGCATGAGAGAATTGGCAACCGTAAAATTAGGAATATATTTACTTTTGAAAAATGGAAAATAAAAGCAATCCATTTCTAAGCAGTTATGCAGACACTTCATAAATTTTCAATCTTTTTTTTTTTTTTTAAAATCATGTTTGTGCAAAATTTAAAATATACTATTTGACAAGAGCATAATGTGAAAGCAATACCTGTTCAATCTTAAAAGCTAACAGGAACCTCAAAACAAGTTAACGTGGTATAAGCCTATCTCTGGAGGTACTCTATATCAGGGTCCCTAAACTTCTGATACAGCATGACAAGTGTTGGTAGAGACAAGTCCCATAACACTTCAGGACATTCCAGTAAGCACTATGCAAATCCTGAAACTCGTCTTGGCCCTGTTTTTCAGGCTTTAAGTTCCTTTTAAAATGCTGTAGTCTTCATGAGCCAGTCAGTATACACACAGATCTGGAAACTTCATCTCATAGACTGGGACAGACTGGTATTGGGCGTGTCCAGAAGTAACGGTCAATGTTCCAGATGGACTAGGAGGAGGGCTGTAAAATAAGAACATGGTGACATCAGCAGGTGCATGCACGGTATTCAACTATTGCCTGCACACAGCAAGGTAAGGTTCCTTAACTGAAGGGCTCAAGGCAGAGGAGGTGCAGGCCAGCTATAACACTGAACAGGAAAATAATAGGGATGCTGACTGCTTTAAGTCCAAAACAACAGACCGTTGTGTGTGTGTGTGTGTGTGCGTGTGTGTGTACACACATGTCTTGTACAGTGTACTTTTGTGAGCTACTAATAAAAATGTATCCTTTACAAATAAAAAATGTATATTAATGTATATCATTCTTACTTATGGTAGTGTGATATTTTATGATATAAAGATAGTTAATCTACTGGACAAATAAAGGTTCACTTTCATTGTAAGTCATATGTGTGTATGTATACCTCCGTGCATGCATCCGTCCATCCTTGTTCTAATGACTTATGAGTAAGAGTTTCTGATTCTAAGTAGATTCATAATTTTACTCAGTATATTTTGTGACAATACTGGAAATTTATAGTGGATTAAGGACTAGCGGTAATCCTTGCAAACCTAGAAGGTGAAAAAGAATGTATTCCTTTTTTTTCTTTTTGCTTTTGTAAATTTTTGAGCTGCTTTTAGTGATTAAACATCTCTGTGCCATCCATTTTAGTTAAATATATGTGTATATTTAACTATATATATGTATAAATATATGTGTGTGTGTATATATATATATATATATATATATATATATATATGTACATACATATACATATATATATTCCTTTTCGGATAAAACACCTTAGGAAATTAATCTTTTGCCATATAATACAAATATTTTTTACTAGTCCATCATTTAATCTTCAACTCTTAATTATTGTCACATGTACATTTGTACACACACACACACACACACACACACACACACACACAAAAGCTCTGTTCTGGGAAGTCTAAAATCTCAAATTTTCCGTATTCTATCTACTTATACACAAACCCAATCTCTTAAAAATCCAACAAGGCCAGGGTTTATGGTGCATGCTTTTAATACTAGCCTTCAGAAAGCAGAAGTAGGTGGCTCTCTGTGAGCAACATTAGCCTGACCCTACAGGGAGACACACTGTCTGAAAGTCAAATAAATAAATATATTGATGATGATGACAAAGAAAACAAGACTTCACTTGGCATAGGTGCTGTCTTTGATTGTTCCATCTCCTATGTATTCTCCTATCTCCTCTTGCACAGGACTCTTTCAGACTGCATTTTCTTTAAACATAAATTAATAACTACATTCTCTGAACATTTTGACTAAAATAATGGGTTACTCTTTATAGAGATGATATCTTTATGATATTCATTAACTCTTTAAGAACAAGGTATGAGGGCAGGCAAAATGGCTCAGTGGAAAAAGGTAGTTGTTTCCAAGCTGGATGACTAAGTTCAAGCTTGGGAATCCACATAGTAGGAGAGAACCAACACGTGAAAGTTATCCACTGGGCCCCCATCCTATGTTGTAAATATACAAAAGTCAGTAAATGTTTAAAAAAAGGACAAAGTATGAGGTTTTTATATATAAATATTAAGTACAAGTCAGACTCAGAGTTATCTCACAGTCTGTGTTAATTAGTATCCTATGGTTATGAATGTTTTTTACAAATCAATAATTTGCACAAGTACTAGCTTTGTATAATTATCTTTAATTCTGAACTGCCCTGAAATACATTATGCAGCTGTTTCTCTTATTTCCATGATACACTGTTCTAGCAAATAATTATTCAAGTGTTCCAATATTTGTGACACCTTTTAGTGTTTTAGTAGTGGATAATTTTCATAGTGAAATACACATATCTTAAGTGGGTTATTTAATAAAATTGACACATGTATACACACAGGTAAACCTAAGCCTGGACGATGAGCATTTTCATTATTGTTAAAGAACAATGTAAACAACTGTTTATTATTATTACAATCATGTGAAGAGAGTGAGAGCCGGGTAAACAAATGCAGGAGACAAAGGTGAGAGCAACTAAATCTCACATCCTGGATCCACGACTGCCATGTCTGCTGCTGCTATTGCTTTGTATCTCTCCTTAATTCTCCTTTGTACCAAGCCATGGACTGGGTATACCATAGTTCTGACTCACTTATGCACAGCACAGACTCTCTTCTCTGGCTGATCAGATAAACAGGAGATAATGTGCAGAAAGACCTGAAAACCTACAGTGCTCCACACTGTGACTTAGCCTCTGGGTATCACACAGGCTGTTCTAGAACATCTTCCAAAGAGGCAGCTGTGGATGGGCCGCTACTGAAACAGTGCACCCAGCACTGTGTCTGGGATACTCCAAGTGTTGCTAAATATTAACTACCACTAAGTTTTCAGGCAAAGCTCAGAGGAATTTATGGTATCAAGAAGACAAAAACTAGAATGATGTTCTTAACATTTTAAACCCACACAAATGTGACCCAGATGAACTCAGTGATCCCTAGTCCACTTGAGAACCCAGGTTATGGATTCTAATTGTCTCTAAGTACAACAACAGCAAGTTATATTACTTGTCTAGTTCTGGCATCTGGTGGCAACACGGACTTACTTTTCAGACCATGCTGAGAGCAGAAAAAACTGACATAAGGTGCACAGCCCAAGGCAAGTACACAGTAGGTATTTGGAATTTTAACTAACAGACAGTTTTAAATATTCCTTATTTGGCATTTTTCTCTGAAAAGAAAGTCTATAACACATTTTATATTTTAGTCATTTCTCTTCTGAACTTGTGCAAATGAGCAGTTCTCTTCTTAGCAACACAAAAACAGTGAGAAATGTGTGATGTTGACAAAAAACTGTCTTACATGTGAAAGCAGAAAACAGTAGAATAAAAATAAATCGAAAGATCAGTCTCTCCCAGGCATAAGATATAAACTTAGAGGAGGGGTTGGGGGGAGAGAGACAGAGACAGAGAGACACAGACAGACTGACTGATTTATTTAGTTAATTCATAAGACAAAAGATTTAGCTAATGTAAAAAACAAAATTCCAGAAGCAAGTCTGTATGTGTGTCCTCTACCAGGCTACCTTACCCACAGGCAAATTTCCACACTGATGTCCATGTAAGACCATGTGGCAGCTCCTTCTCTGCAGGGGAATAGAGAGCCTTTCTCCTCCTTCTCAGGCTGAATTACTTAAGGAGAGACAGACTCAGAATGACCTACAGTGGTGTTACATAAACTTCAGGGTATAATTCTCATAATTAACTTGAAAGAACATACAAAAGCTCAAGGAAAGAAAGCCAGTGATTGAAATGACCCATCCAAACTGGTTGCATTATTACTCTCTGGATAGAAGGAAGCATATTAAACTACAGATGGATGGGTAAATACAAATGACATCCTAGTTAAACATAACATTAGATGTGGGTCCATCACGGAGGAAAGGATAATCTAAAAGAGACACCTAGGAATGCCAGATGACTAGACAAGAAATTGCTCAGTTCCCCCTGTAAACAGAGACAAAGGGCTGCCAGTTGGATCATGTTTAAAGTTTGTACAAAGCATTTATGAAACACATACAGCCATGCAAAGCTTCTAATAGTCTCTGTTGTTACTGTTATGCTAGCCCCTTACCGTATGGTGAGCTCCAATATTTGAGCAAGTCTATCATGAAGCAAATTTGCCTGCAAAGGAAAAAAAAAAACATGTTAAAAACTGTACTGTTTTCCAGATACCCAGTAGACAAAGTACAGCTCTAACTATGAAGCTGATGTACAAGTGGCTTTAATGCTTTAATCTGCAATATCTATTGGAATTAAATGTTGGTCTTTTCCCCCTACCCACACTTTTCAAGTTCTACAGCTACAAGCTGCAATATATACAACAGAATACCCACAGCAAATCACTGAAAACCACTGGAAACAAAACAGAATAGAACATCAAAGCAATGACAGCCTCTCTCAGCTTAGGATCTGCTATTTCCATCAGCCTCATTGAATGTGCCCGATAGGTCTAAAGCCAGGGTCCTGCCACCCAGTGACCAGAATGAGCTCCAAAAAGCCATGCCGCACAGACTCACTCACTTTGGATTCACACTGTGCTGCTATTTCTTCAAATGGTGCTTTCTGGAACTTCTCTATCACAAGACGTCTCTTTTCCTTTTCCTGTTCTTCCATTCCATTGGTATCTATATAAGGACCAGTTAAAGAGTGTCATAAAATCCCACCAAAGATCTATAAACCCCCAAATAAGAGTGATTAAAAGTCTACTTTTATTCAAGAAAAGGCAAAATGGGTAACATTCCTTAAATGTTTCACTTAATATTAGGCAATATACATACTTGGGAAAAAAAAGTTAAATCTAAGAAAGAGTTAAAGTTCCACAGCACAATGCCTACTTTCAGGTAATTCCTGCATCTCTTACAAAATACATACATACACAAATGTACAAACATACCAGACACACATAGATATGGATATACACATACACAAACCTACAAACACACACACACATGTATATATACTGACATATACAAGAGAAAATAGAAACTTACCACAAATCAAAGGGCTACTAGGGCTTTTTGAATTAACTCTTTTACACAGAACTATGCAGCCCTGAACATATGAGGTGCTAAGTATTTGTTAAACTGCATTTTGATCACAATGAATAGAGAACTAAAATACAGCTGGGTCATTTACAGCTAATATGTAAATTCCCCTTAAAACATAAGGGTTTTTTTAGAAAAAAATGCTTAAGGCCATGATGGTTTAGACAAAATCTGTTGGATAATAAAGAAATGTCTACCTTGTTTATACTACTGTTTGCTTATGTGTACATATATTATTAGACAGTTTAAAAAGCTTAAGCAATGTATTTAAATAAATGACCTAATCTATAGAACCCAACAGCAATTTTCCTTTTTTTTTTTTCTTTTCATGTTGTAACATCTAAAACTCCACTAAAGTAGAGAGATGAGTTTTAGGAGAGCTAACAATGCTTCACAGCTCACCAATTGCTTTCTTCAGTGCTTCAAAGGTGATTTCCTCAGTGTTGCTGACCTAAAGGGAGTGTAAGCAGAACAGAGTCAAGAAAAGTGAATGTAATTAATATTCTTACCAAGGTACAAGTCATCTACATATTTTGACAATTATTTTTTCCTTCTTTTGATTGGTTTGGCCTGAGATATTTCAAACAGCAAATGCTTTGCACTTCTTCACTAGCCATAAAAATGGCCTGATGTAGTTAGTGGATTCTTGATGGACAGAGAAGAGTATCTTCCTGGCAGAAGAGGCAGCACCTCAACACCTTTGGGTGAGGGACAGCTTCCAGTGTGGAAAGGCCTGTAATCAAGACGCCCAGTGCCTGAACGTGCTTGGTAAGAAGAGCCTTTGAAGGAACCGAGGCCGAGATTACAAACACACTTTTAGCTGGATGGTAAATAAGAACTAATCATTAAAGAACGGTCTGCAGAGATAGCTCCGTAGGGAAGAGCATCTGCTGCTCTTTGCTGCTCTTGCAGAGGATCAGTTTGGTTCCCAGCACCCACCTACTGGCTTACATCTGTTCTTAACTCCTGTTCCAGTGGACTTAGCACCTTCTCCTGGTCTCATACATGCAAGCAACACATTCACACACATTTTTTCTTTTTAAATGAAGCTTTCAAGAACTACACTGAGAAGTGTTTTACCTTCAAAGCAAGCATATTCTGGGTTTTCTGAGGTCAACCATCAGGTTTTTTTTTTTTTTTTTAATTTCTCATGAGTATCTTTTAGTTTGGGTTCTCAAATATTTCTTGCTTTGAAATATGTACAAAACTATAAAGTTTAATGTTAGTACTTTTGTGGTTGGAAAAAGGAAAGTGGTACTTTATGAGGTACCAAACATTTCACAGTGAGTAATAAATCATTACTATAGCATCTCTGAATAAAGGTTAAGCAATGATATGATAAAGCAATGATATGATACAGGAGTACTTGCCTGGCACTTCGGTCATCCCTAATTTTAGCTCATGAGCGTCTTTTGCTAAGTCTAAGGCAGCAAGACTAAGGAAAGCAAGACTTCATGTTCTGCACCTTAGCGTCTCTTAATAAAGGCTTTAGCTGGAAGTCAGGCAGCAAGAGTCCCACGACCTCAGCTTTGCTACTGAGGGCCACAGTTATAGTTGAAGTCAGATTAAACTTTGGAATCTTCAGTTGCATTCTAGATATTTGGAGCAGATATACAAGATTAGGCTCTGGCTAATCATTTGTACCAGAAGCAATCTAGCACTAGCATTTTAATGAAGAAAACAAAACTCACTGTTCTTAGACTGGGCTAAATAACTTCAGATTAAAAAAAAACTATATATAGTACAGGACAGAGAACATGGGAAAAGTTAGAAGGCTAGTATTCTTGTCATATTAACTTTTACTGATCAATGCTTAGATAAATATTTATCAGTAACTGGAAATAGCTAACTGATATTTCTCCTGTCTCCACTATAAGGTACTTACTTTTGCCTACAAAGCAGTTGTTATATCTTTTGGCATTCGAATAACTATTACTAATGTATAAAAGCACATGTGAGTTTGGAACTCACATGTGCTTAAGTAAATGTGACACTAAATTGTACTTATCAGACATCCAATGTTTGATGTAACTGAGAACTTACAGCATATTGTCTTTGAAAAGTTAATGCATTAATAAACTTTCAATGTAAAATTCATAATCTTCCTCCTATAATGTCTTCATGGAAATGTTTTTCAGTTTATTTTATCAAACAGACAGACTCTTTACAACAGTCTCAAGTGCCAAACAAACAAACAAAAGGTAAGCAAGAGAAGAAATAAAAGCCCAGCCATTAAAATAGTCTGGGTTCCTAGATTACAATTAAGCCTAGAAGCCAAGGCTCTGAGTAAATTTCTTCACTGAAAAGGTAACAAGAGAAATTCAAAACTCATTTAAAGAGCTAGCGTGATTCCTCTTTACTAATAGAATTGTACACATTATGGTGGCTTTGCAGAAACAGGTAGATTTGAGCAGGATGGTTTGGCCTCCGTAAGTATTTTGTGTGCATACACAAATGTGTGTGCACACGGTGGAGAGTGCAAGCATGCTAAGACCAAGGTTAATGTTGGGATGTCTTCTCCAATTGTTTCTCTACCTACCTTCAGTGTGGAGAGCAGAGGACACCTTGAGGGAGTATGTAAGGAATACAAGTCCTGAGTGAATATGAACTACCAGTAAGGGCCAATGCCTCAGACCCCTGGGAATTGGCCTCTCTTAGGTCAGGCTCAGGAAACTGGCAGAGTATGTGCAAAAACTGCCAAGGGCAGCTTCCTCCTTGCAGCTGACACAACCTGAGACTGCTTCCTGATAAAGACCCCCCACTGACAGTAGCTTGTCTTCTTTGTACATCATCTTTTCTTTTTTAAGATTTATTTATTTTTTATGTATATGAGTACACTGCAGCTGTCTTCAGACACACACTAGAAGAGTGCATCGGATCCCATTACAGATGGCTGTGAGCCACTGTGTGGTTGCTGGGAGTTGAACTCAGGACCTCTGGTTGAGTGAACAGTGCTCTTAACCACTGAACCATCTCTCCAGCCCACATCATCTACTCTTGCCCCTATCAGGTTTCCATCAGAGCAGCATTACCCCCTTTTATTCCTTCATGTTTGTGTGTGCATATGTATATGCAAAATACCACATGTATGTAGAGGTCTCGTGTGCAGGTGTGGAAGCCCTAAAACTGATATCTAATATCTTCCTTGGTCACCCTCCACCTTATATACCACGATAGGGTCTCCTGATAAACCCTGAGTCATCAATTCCAGTTAGCTTGGCATAGTGATCCTGTCTTTACCGTCTGAATGCTGAAATTGCAGATGGATGCCACATCTGCTAGCATTTCTGAGGTACCAGAGACCCAACTCTGGTCTTCATGGATACCTGGCAATGCTTTATCCACTCTGTCATCTCCTATGCTCCACTTTTTTTTTCTGAGACAATGTCTGCTCCCTGAATTTGAAGCTTGACATTTGGGCTAGACTGGCTGGCCATGAGCCTCTAGGATCTGCCTGCCTCCACATCTCAGCACCTGGCTTTTTATGCAGATGCTGGGAACTTAGAAGGAAAGTCCTCATACTTGCATAAGCACTTTACCAAGCAAGCTTTCTCCTGAGCCCACATAAATGCTCTTGAAGTCTACTAATAAGTGACTGATAAGGTGAAATAATTCTGTATAATGGAAGATTTAAGCTGTTTGTTTCCTGAGCACTAAGTAATTACAAATGAAACTGATAAGAGTCTAAAGCTATAGGAGTAAGAAGGGCATGAATTCAGGTAACTCAGTTTTCTGGTTTCTTGTTTGGATAATCCCTTAATTATTTATACTGTAACAGTGAGGAATAATGAAATAGCAAGGAAGAAAAAACAATGTATAAGTCAGGAAGAGGAAGCTGAGCTAGAGGCCAGCACTGTGTCACTTTTTGTGAAACAAGTCCTGAGAGTGCTGGCTGATTCTTCTTTCTCTAACTGGGCAGGGTACTCGTTTCTGCTCTACTGAAATAGGAGGAAAGCATCCAGTGGATGGCAGTGCAAGCTCCCAGAGCTTAAACAGCAGTGCACTGAGATGGCTTAAGTCGCATTCATAATAGTTAATATTTAAAATGAAAAATAGTTCTTCCTTAAAAATGAACTTCTGAGGTGGGGATATGGCCTCCTGGGAAGTGTACAGTTCCATCTGTTTATGTATTTTATATTTCACAAATTAGAAAAAAATAAACAGGACTTGGAGAGCTTAAGAGGGCATACATAATATATCAAAATTAAAGTATAACAAAATAAAACAAAACAGAGAACCTGGTTCTGTTTCATAGCTCTTTCTGCCCTACAGAATGCCAATGCAAAAGTCCAATAATATATATTAACTTTATGTAACTCGGCGGACAGTTAAAAAGACTTCACAAAAATTAAATTATATTTTCTTCTAACAATTCAGTTGACTTGAGGATAATTTAGATTTGTAGTTTCTCCCACTCATAGGTGTGAAGGGAAAACTTTCTTTTAAATAATGACTACTTTAAGACAGTTCTTCACCATAACCTTCCAGCAACTTACCACATCATCAGAAGGCACACTGTTGGATAAAATATCCACCTGAATAGACACAGTATCCACAATACTTTTTCTTCTAGAAAGGCGATCTTCATCTAAAATGAAAAATTTCTTCTATTATTCCTTAATAAAAATTGTTGAGTTTTAGTTAGATAACTATTTTAGATTGCAAGGAAATGCAGAAAAAAAAAATGAGTTGGGGGAGGAGGTTGTTCTTTCTAAATATTTAAAGCAGTGCATTCTCATCTTTGAAGATATTTTACTTAGACTGTAAAGTACCTGCTTTTATTATTTCTAGGGTGTGGCACATGTTGAACTGCTCAGAATGTACAAAGACAACAGCCACCTCAACCATAACCAGCTCTTTGTAGTGAGAACATTCAAAATCCTCCAATTTATTTTAAACCTGCTTTGTATTTATTTGTGTGTGCCTGTGTGTATGCATGCACACGTCCATCCACATATACAACACCTCTACATTGGTCCACATATGGAGGTCACAGCAGAATGAAGGGAAACCAGTTCTGTCCTACCATGTAGGTTGTAGGACTCAAACTCAGGTCATCAGGCTTGGGATAATTACCGACTGAGACATCTTGACAGCCTTAATTTCTCTTTTAGCTAATTTGAAATATACAATAAAAATGATCGCTATGCTGTGTAATAAAACATCGGACAGTAAGTCTTCCTGTGTGACTGGAGATAGTCATATGGCATTTTGGTATTTGTCATGCCCCCAGCCCAATGTCCTCTAGATTCACCCTTGTTGATACACTTCAAAGAAGTGACTATTGTTCTGACTAGTACTGGCACTGTATATGGATATGACTGTCAGACTGCCTCAACTTTTTCTCCATGTTGGCATTTGTGAGTAGTGAGTGTACAGGGGATATGGTGTGCAGACAGTTCAAACACTGATTTCAACTCTTCTGGATGTATTCTTAAGTGGGACTGCTAGACCATATGATAGTTATGTTTTCAGGTTTTTGGGGGAAAAAACCCTCAATCCTATTTTCCAATGTAGCTATAATAATGTACGGCATCACTGATCATGAGAGCCATCAATGTGGAAGGCCTTCTTATGGACACTCTTGACACTTGTCATCTTTTACTTTTGTGTTAACAGCAAACCTAAGAGTAGTAAGATATCACCTTGTCCTGTTTATTTTTTCTTTTTTTATGATTATAGACATAGGGTTGACTTTTCACATAACCATGGGCTTTCTGCATGTTTCCTTGAAGCATTGGAACAGGAAAGGACAGGATAGCAGAAGAGCTAATAACCATGTTTCTATAAGGAAAAAGTGTATTGTGCACCCCAATCTACAGAACCAGAGGCTTATTCAACCCCTGCCGGACTGGATCAGGACAGCTGTTAGGCACTCTAAGGCACATGCTCATCCTCAAGAAACGCCAAGTGAGCTGCCTGCCCTCCCTCCGCAAGCCTCAGGAAGCAGTGCATTCGTCAGTGGGCTGTACAGCTATGTTTATATGTCATAGCTAGAACGGAAGTCATTTACTTCAGAAAAAGATACTCTAGCAGAATGGAAGAAGACACGCACTAGGCTATCCTTAGTAAGAGTCTAGGTAAAACAGATGAAGATTTCTTTAATGTAGGTAGTTTTTTTTTTTTAATTAGATGTTTTCTTTACTTACATGTCACACAATATCTCCTTTCCCAGGTTCCCCTCTGAAAAAAAATGAAATAAAAAAAAAACCCAAAACCAAAAACAAACTCCTGTTCCCTCCCCCCTCCCCCTGCTCACCATACCACCCTCTCCTGCTTCCTGGCCCTGGCATTCTCCTGCACTGGGGCATAGAACCTTCACAGGGCCAAGGACCTCTCTTCCCACTGATGACCGACTTGGCCATCCTCTCCTATACATATGCTGCTAGAGCCATTAGTCCCACCATGTGTACTCTCTGGTTGGTGGTTTAGGGTTAGGGTTAGGTAGGTACTCAGAGAACAATATAGAGGTAAAGATGATTTGTTAGACACAGATTTGGGATGAGGACTTTCCAAAGAGAATTGATAAATTAGAAGTTGGAGATGTTAAATTGGCATTTAGTAGAGATGGTGTTGAGTGCTGGTCAGCCTCAAGGTTATCTGTACAGTACCTTCCGGGTACCTGTTACAGCCAGAGCGTTATTAGCTGGGTAGATCCCTTATAGCAATGACAGTAGGACAAGACCCAACTGCTCATTGTTAGCACATGTAAATGTTCATCCTTAACACAGAGGAAACATGCGCTATGCTTTCCAGATGCCTCTCTCTCCTGTAGTTCTGACTGAGAGAAGGTATTGGAAAGTACTTGTATGGTTCTGAAAGTCGGAGACAGTCCTTTAGGACTGAGGCTTACGGAGGGGGGGCAGGCAGCTCACTTGGCGTTTCTTGAGGATGAGCATGTGCCTTAGAGTGCCTAACAGCTGTCCAGATCCAGTCCAGCAGGGGTTGAATAAGCCTCTGGTTCTGTAGATTGGGGTGCACAATACACTTTTTCCTTATAGAAACATGGTTATTAGCTCTTCTGCTATCCTGTCCTTTCCTGTTCCAATGCTTCAAGGAAACATGCAGAAAGCCCATAGTTATGTGAAAAGTCAACTCTATTATCTATAATCATAAGAAAAGAAAAAATAAACAGGACAAGGTGATATCTTACTACTCTTAGGTTTGCTGTTATTAATTTATGTATTATGATGTTTGTATGAGAAAGAGGGACACAAAAAAGCTGCTCCTAACAGGTTCTAACTGCCAAATTACCTAATAAGAGCAATGTCCAGACACACCTTTATAACCAGTACCTCTAGAGAAGCCTTTGTTTAGAATAAGCAAGCACAGAGTTACTTCAGCATTTAGCAACATTCCCTTTGGAATCCATTCAGCATGTACTGTGATTTCACTCCATGTCCTCATTATCCCCTTAAGAACTACTATAATTGCCCCACTGGCTGTCATGTTAAAACCAAATTATACAATGGATCAAACTTCTGTCCTATACAGCTAGAGTAATATTATCAAAGTCATTCAACCACCTGTGTTTAGGGGTTCAGGAAAAACCACACTTAAGAAGGAAATACTGAAACCTGACTATGACAATCAGAACCTCTACCTACCTTGCTTGCTTTGGGTTCTGTCTGCAGAGAGCTATGCACTAATTATATTATGGGACAGTTACCACTAACTATTCCAGATAGAGCCTTGTCTAGTTATTATACAGTGATATGCAGTACACACTGATGCATTCACTAGCTTGACTGAGAAACAATGCAGGGTCAACCAATACTTACTCAGACACTAGTGGTTCAGCAGTATCAGTTAGATCACCATTCTTTCTCTAGAACTACAGAGTTGTTAATCTGGCTTTCCCATGAGGTTGCAATCCCTCAGGATAGTAATCAACCTTAACATTTTCCCATTACCATCTCCCTCAATGTCTGACATAGAGTAAGCCTAATCAGTTAAGAAGCACTGCAAAACAGCAATCCTTCTACCTCAGCCTTCTGGGTGCTGGCATTACTAGCATATGCCACTATGCTTGGCCGTCTGCTAATACCTTAGTGTTTTCATCTCCCAAGAAAAGGGGAACAGAACTGCAATTTGGATCATTTTGCAGTCAAATGTTCTACCACTGACCTTGCTGTCAGGTCTAGAGTTGTGCATGAATTGGACTTGTGGTCATGAGACTCAAATTGGTGATTATTGCTCACTGCTGTCATTGATCATTCTGAATGCCTGCCAATCTTTGATCTCATTAAAAAGTTAGTGAAGTAAAATTATTAAGCACTTCAAAGAGCACAGAGACAGCTAAATTTAGTGTGCTAGCTAATCAAATGACTTATTGTCAACCACGGTACCCTAGTATGGAAGGAGATAATGCTACTTTGTTCACTAAGCTATTATAGGGATTAAGTAGGAATATGAACACAGTGCTGCTATCAAGGCCAGGCACAAAATATGATAATTAGAGCTAGTATGACGAATATGGTAGGTGGTGCAAGCTATCCAACACACTAAATACATTTTGCTTTTACTTTTGTCTTATTGTTCTTAACTTTCCATAATTTTTAAAATCAATAGTAGTCAACTGCTACACAGGAAAAAAAGTAATAACTGAGTAAAACTGAGTATGCCATAAAATAACACTCTTAGGATGCCTACATGATACAAGGTCCACACATGAGGCAATTTTAAACATCAGTTTTTATAAATGGAAAACGTCTCTGTGTACTTAGGGATTTCTATCCAGCCATGTAACTAATTATACCCTGAGATATTTAGAGTCCTCCTAAGCCATGATAAGGAGGCACTGTGAAAGAGAATATAGCTTGTTCTGAGGGAGAAGGAAATAAAAGCAAGGTCACATGTGAGAACAAGTACAAGACTTTTTACTATAAACTACAGTTAAGAGAACAGGGGAAAGGAAAGATGATTCTATGGGATAAGGACAGCACAGAATTACAGCTAACAGCAGGCACCTAAATACACAGCGCAAGGCTCCATTTTCTAAATACTGCATCCAGGGAGGACTTTTCCTACAGGACTGGGCAGGCGACACCAGGTGAGCTAGGGTTAGTTACCTTTGTCTTTCCGCCTGAGTTTATGAGGCTTTGGGCCTGAAGAAAAGGCAACTAAATCCAAAGTAAAATTATTTAATCTTTTAAATGCTTTCAAAAAAGAAGAAAAATTTAAATTACAGAGTTTTACTATGGTTTTATCTTTTGTGTTTTTTTTTTGTCTTTTAAATGACAAATGTGAAAATGGATTGTTTAATTAAAAATATTTCATTTTGCCTATTTAAGAAATATTAATGTATTAAATTTATAAATGAACAAATAATAGATTAAAAATAACAGTAAAACCACACACTTGATTTTCCTATGGTAAGAACCTATCTACTACATCTTTAGAGATTTACAAAAAGTTTCTAATGTGGTACTTAAAAACTGAAAACATTTAAAAATAACTTTGAAGAATAAACCACCCCCCCACACAGTTCGCATGGATCGAAAAACAAATAACAAAAACCAGGAGGGGCTGGAGAGATGGCTCAGTGGTTAAAGGCACTGCGAGCTCCTGCAGAACATCTGAGCTCAGTTCCCAGCATCCACATGGTGGCTCATACCCATATGTAAGTCCAGTTCCAGAGGTTCCAAAGCTCTCTTCTGGCCACCTCAAACAGTGTGCACACATGGTGCACAAACACACATGCAGGCAGCACTTGCACACATAAAATTGAAAGAAGTATTTAAAAACAAACCCATGAGAAAGTAATAAGCCTATAAAATTTCACTGTCTCTTCACTGACAGCAGGAACTGTACTGGACATACCTGTCACCTGTGGTACATAAGGAACCGACAGCCTCTCCACACTGTACCCACTTCCACCCAGGGACTCTGCAATCTTGTTGGTCAGAAAATATAGATTTTTGTCATGTTTCTCTAAAGATTTTGGAAGCCTGTCAAGTTAATCAAAACAACAATTATTCAATATTGATTCCTGAACAAAATTAGGTAAAACAGCAAGGATTTCTATATTGAACGATGGAAGTACAAGTTACCTGGAGATTAGAGAAAACCCATGTATTCTAAGTGACCAAATCCCTGTTGTTAGGACTCTTCTTTCAGTCATGCATCACTAGTAAACTGAGCCTTGTCACTCTGCTAATGTCTGAACATTGAACCACACTAAACTCAGGTTTTATTTTTCACACTAAGTTAAATATGCAGGGTGAAAGAGTGAAAACGGAGCTGAGTGGATGCAAAGCCCAGAGGCACAGAGGACAGGAAGCCCTCTGCTCTCTTCCCACTGGGGTTATTATCCTATGCTGATGCTTTTAGCACCGAGCACTGCTCTTAGAGCCCAAAGGATGCATCAAGTGTTATCAAGGTGCATTTTCCCCCTGTGTAACACAAGGAAGGATGTATAACATGAATTTGCTTTTACTTCTGTCCTACAATTGCATGTGTTATGATGTTATCAAAAAAATCTTCAAAAAGAAAACTGGACAGAAGCATTCATTTACATGAGAACACACACCAAAACAATGCCATAATTAAGAAATCTATTATCACATTTTACAAAATAGGATAAAGCTGGTATTTATAGGACTATGTGCATATCTGTATCTATAGAGTGCAAGTACTTTATTATGTAAGGAAAGGTTATATGAATTAAGTGAAAGAAATGAGGCAGTCAGGATAAGTGAAACTAGAACAATAATTACTCCTTTGTAATCACTATAAACAGACCAGTTTACATATTCTCTCTCTCTATTCCTTCATATATGAAGAATTCACATACATGCACTTATCTCTGAAAATATGCTCTGGTAGAAAATAAGGGGCTTCCATAGTTCGAGTTTCAATAACCTGAAAACAAGCAAACACAGAACAAAATTGAAATTAAAAATCTCAATTCTTAGATCATTACAGTGAACATTTACAGAATAACTAAAAACAAACCTGAAAAATACCTTTAAGCACTACAAGTCTACCTCTGAATTCAAACTAAGTTCATTTTGTTTTCAGATAATACTAAAGAGTCATTTATTATCATACCAAAAGGCTGATAATAAAATAAAATGATGTGTCAAATTTGCTTAAACATACTATGAAGAAACAGACCAAGTGGCAAAACAATACAGACTTATTGTAGCAGCTCTTCAGGAGCTCTTTTCCCCTCTGTGTGCTCAGTAGCTGCCCGCAGTTCATAGCCCTGGGAAGGGTGGCTCCCTAAAGGGTCTGGTTACTTTAACAATACCAAGGTCTCAAATATGCAGATGAGTTCTAAATGAACGAACTGTTAGAATGCACCAAAAACCTACATTTAGCAAAATGTGCTACAAATTCTCATAAAAATGAGGTTCTCTGACCAAGGCTTTCAGTGGTGGCATGTTCCTGTTGCATTAAGTTAAGGACTCTGAAACAGATACGAAATCACATCAGTAACTGGAATGACCACTGAAGAAAGCTAAACACTGCTGAAAGATGATAAAATTCAATGTACAAATAAACAATAGAGCTGTAGATGACAAGATTCACAAAAGCTCAGTAGAAGAGAGGAAAACACTCCATTTTGTTCAACAACAACCTTAAAAACTGTAACTACCCAAACATGACATTACTAACCATACTTTTGATTTAGAACCTCATATTTTCACAGAAACCATCCATCCATCCATCCGTCCGTCCGTCCATCCATCCATTTGTCTGTCTGACCATCCATCTATCTAGTTAACCACTCAGAAATTAGCTGTTTTTATAAAAAACCAGGTTTGGGAACTTTTCTAAATCTCTCACCTTGCTAACATGCTGGCAGAATGCTGGAACGGCTATCATCTGACTCACAAAGTTGAGATAGGCTGCAACCAGTGCCATGATCCCACAACGATGAAACATTGGCAGGTTATCTTCATTGATAATTGCACTATCCTTAAGTAGAAAATAAACACATTGGAGAGATCAAGTTCGTACACTGCATCATATTCTCTATGAATTCCACTGGGAAACCGAATATAGTCTAGATAGCCGACATTAAGACATGGTGGGTGTGTGCATGCACGACATGTTGCCCTTTTATTATGTAACACTCAACTCCAACTAAACAATGTCACTTCGTGGGCTGGAGTGATGGTTCAATGGTTAAGAGCACTGGCTGCTCTTCCAGAGGTCCTGAGTTCAATTCCCAGCAACCACATGGTAGCTCACAACCATCTGTAATGGGATCTGATGTTCTCTTCTGACATGCTGGTGTAGAACATACAGATAGAACATGAATTTACATAAAATAAATAGATATGTTAAAAATGACACACATGTAACAATTATTAAAAATTACCCTTTCCAGTAGACTGGAAGTATAAGTACAAAGACTGTCTTTTTCATCAAGTGCTAAAAGGTTGTGAATGACTTTAGTACATAGTTTATATTCTCTGTAATTGAATCTATAACCAAAAACCTTGCTAATCAAAAATCAGCAAGATTTGCTAATCTTAAATCATCCTATCTTTCTATAAGTGATATTTACTTCACTAAAAATATTTTTTCTTCAGTGGAATGTTATAAAAACATACCTGTAAAGCAATGGCCAATCGAATTAGGTCAATAACCACCTCTTCATTGGCAAGTTCAATAGTTATCAGAGCCAGAGATGTATAAAGAAGCTCATAGTTTTTCTGAACGTTGTCTTCCTCTTTGCAGCCCAGATATATATGCCTATATAGCTGTTGCCCATTCTGAAAGATACAGAAAAGGTAACTTTGTATGCTAACATTGTAGTACACATAAGAGCAATGACTGCACAAAGCAAATTGGTGTTCTCTAGTGAATTTGCATCATTTAAAGCTATTAATCAATCTCCTATATGGGGCGCCATGGAGAAAGGGAACTGTACAGCATAATGCACATGCAAGCATAGTTGCAGCAGAATTACTTATGGTATTCCAACAGGTACAAACCCAAGCATCAGCCAACAAATGCATAATTTGGATTATCTTACACCACATATATTATAATATGTATGATGTCACCAATAGAGTTAAGATGAATTTCACCAAAACACAACTAAACTGAAAAAAATTAAATATAAAAGAATATATAATTTATGATTCTTTTCATTCAACATACAAAAACTGATAAAACGAGATAGTAATAAAATCCCTCTAAGATTCCCTCTAAGAGTACGGACTTAGAAAAATGGGGTACAAGGGATGGTTCTGTTATACTGTTGTTCACTTTAAAATAAAAAACAGTAATATGTATGCATCTACATTTCATAATATACAGTGATTTTTTTTCTTAAATTAGCATGTGCACTTTGACAGGTAAGAAGTGTGGTGGGAGTGTGAGGCTGGGGCGTCAGTGAGGGGGTTTCTCCCCCAATGCTACGGCTTCACTTAAGGCTGCAGACAGTACAAAGTCACCTGACAATCTGAAGCACTTCAGGTACATTTCACACAGTGGCCTCACCTTTTTCATGAAACTTGAATCTTGTCTACAAATTTTCTCTCTTTTTATCTTCAAGTCAGCCACATCTGGTATTATTCTACAAACAATACAATCAATCATTTTTAATGAATGGCACATTTGGCTCAGATACACTGTATCTTGTGGAGGACTGTATTGTATTTGAACTAAGAAGTTTGAGTGGTGACACATGTACAAACATTTTAAATGTTTACATGAAATGATATTACTGGATGATCATGCTTAACTAAGAGTTACATTATCTTCCTTCATAGTGCCATTTGTAGGCTTAAAGCAAAAGTAAAGTAAAACCAGTTAATCCATGTGCACAGTCATCACCATATTAGCCCTCTGCAGAGCACAGGGAATAACACTCAAACACATTATTTTAAAACAAATTAATAAATCATTTTGATACCAACTAAACACATTCCCCAACCCACACACAGATTCCAATACACGGAGAAGACCGAAAGCTCTCCTGAGGTTGAGCCCCTCCCAATGTGGTGATTCACCTGATGCCTCGGAGCTTCGCTCTATTGTCATGGCGGTCCATTAGGTTGTGCATTACTTCCAAAACTAACTGCCTAAGCTCATAGTCTTCCATGAGGGATGGTGACAATAAAGGATCCAGAAATGACCCGGGCAGTGCAGTCACAATTGTCTTGGCTTTGTATCCAGAAGTCACCTGATTACAAGGAGAAATTAACAAACAACGATGTTCTCTTGAGTCCTTAGGCAAAATTATCACATTACTGTTTTTAATCACAAAATTTTGTCTGGGGAACAGAAACTATAGGCACAAGCCTAAAGAAATATATGAAGGAAACCTGTAGGACAGTCAAGATGTTAGTATGTCAGGATTAGTATTTAAAACAAGTTAAGATGCATATCATATATATGGTATGTGGTCCCATGTGCAGATTCAACTCCAAGTACTGCATGTCTGTCACATCTGTCCTGAGTGCTGTCTGTCAGGCAGGCTGACACACCCTTACACAGAAAAGCCAGGGCACAGGTAAGGAAGAACACATTTACAGGAGTACAGGTGGAAAACAGCAAAGTCTGACCCTGCAAACTGTTATTTTCAACGAATCTACTCAGGAATAGCAACTTATCTTCAGTTTGGAAAATTTTGTTTTGTTACTCAATTTGATACTCGGGATAATATTTAACTTCTTTCAATTTTAAACTTTGAAGGAGAATATACTTAAGTGCTATTAAACATTTAAAATCTATGCCACGGAAGGATTCACAAAGCTGACTGGTATAATTAGGATGAGAAGTATGGTGGTATTTTAATATTTGCAGAATTTGTTTTCTATAAAGAATTAGAGCCAGATCTTAGAAAATTTTATACGGAAACTGAAGCAACAATGTTTATATCATCAGAATACGAAGATGTTTTAAAGTAAGACACAACAAATAAAAGAGACACATGGGAAAGGACTGGTAAGTATCACTTCAACAAGATTCAAAATCCTATATAGCAAGCACCAGGAAGGGAATTAAACCTGAAACCACAGAAGATTCTCCTGTGCCCAAGCGTGAAACACAGGGTATAATAAGATGGATAAGGAAGGTCTCTGAAATGAATTTCAAAGACACTGGTTGGAAAAACCAGTCCCTGCTTTGTCTTTGACATGATGCCAGGAGATAAAAAAAAAAAAAATAGTGTATCAGACATGCTATTTGACAGCAGCCAATGTGGATGGAGGGATTCTCTCTCAAGGCCATACCCACTAGATGAAGAGCTACAGGGAATTAGAGACTGCTGAGAGGGAGAATTAATCTTCCCCAGAGACTCCCTATATTGTCACCTCTAAAACATATACATATGAGCAATAAATGGACTCAGCAAGTTTCATTTGTTTGTTCATTTGCATATATATATAAAACCATAATAACAAAAGAATAAGAGTGCATTAATTTGAAGGCAAGAAGGGCAGAAGGGGTTGGAGGGAGGGGAAAAATTAAGTAACTACATTTTAATTAAAAATTAAGAAAGAAAAAAGTGAGCATATTTATTATACAGTACCAGAGGACCTGTTATTCCCTTTTCTGTTATCTATTGCTACCGTAATTTAAAACTACAAATACTATCAGCAACAAGCCATTATCTGGTCAGTATATAGAAGGCACTATGGATTTTCATATCTGAATTCTAGTGTCTGGCTCAGTGACCTTGGACTTCTTCAATTCTGTCCTCCTAACCCCTTTGAGCATAATACTTATCTCAATCTACAAAATGGAAATTGTTTCTGACTTCTCTAAACTTGATCATAATGAATATCAAACAAAATGTCAGGAGAGAGAAGTGCTGACTAGTAAGAAGTCAGGCAGAACAGAAGATGAAGGGAGAGGTACTCAAGTGAACAAATGCAGAAATAACCAGCCAGATTCTTACTGTGGATGGACGGTAGGGAGCTGGCAGTGATGCCACTCTTCTCAGTAACATAAGGGATGTGCCCTCAAGTCTACTAAATTCCTTACCATGAGCAAAGATCGCAGCAACATTATCTGAATCCTCCTCGTTCCCAAATCCCTGAAATATACAAAGTATTGGTGTTACTAATACTAATTTACATTTATAACTTCACCTACTTAAAATACTTTTTTTCTGATTTTAAAACTTTATTCTCACTGGCTAAATAGATCTTATTTATTTTTATAATTGATTATGCCATGACTTGCTTTATACACTAAAATAAATTTCATATGAATTAAGTGTGTATGTGTGTATATGTGTGTGTGTGTGTGTGTGTGTGTGTGTATATATATATATATATATATATGAATAATTTAAACAAAAAAATTCAAGTTATTGAGTTGGGTCTTCAAGAACAAAAACTAATATGCTAACATGAAGATTAAATCCTCCAAGTATAAGACAAGTGACCTAGGAGTATGCAGATATGCCAACTATCCAACATGAAGATGACAGTTATGATTATTAAAAATGGAGATGTAAATGCTACTTCGATCTATTTGAACATCGCACACTACGTACACTTACACTATTCCCCACAAAAAGATAGAATTACAGTAACTTTTGTAAGAATAGAATATTCTTCAGTTGGATTTTAATCATTTTGTCACTAATACCCCCTTTTCCATTTATTAATTCTTTCAGCTGTCACTCTTGCCCACTTGTTAAGGAAACATGTTCCCCTACCATATTTACAGTCCTATCCCACTTTCTCCAGCAGACAGTGGTTTTTTTTTTTAGCACTTTATTGACTATATGGACTGATGGGCTATAGTATGCTGTATATGTAGATTTCCATATCCTTAAAAGTTTTAACAAGTTTTTTCTGACAACCCAATAGTTATGTACATTTATATGTCATAATGAAATTACTTCCACACATTAACTAAGGCTTAAGTATATTATGAAATCAAATCTATAAAGAGGGATCATTTACATCCTAAGTAAGTATTCCTGATTCACTAACAATGTTTTAAGATTTCAGGAAATTTTCAGTTTTACAATACATATGTGTAGACACACAATGCACAGGCTAAATAAATCTTCCATTTTGTCAATAAAAGAGAAAGAAAAAAAAAACCCAAGAATTTGTAAGTTTAAAATGATCCAAAATGAATGTTAAGCATTGCTTTAATAGCTTAATGATCTACTACCAAAGAAAACACTGTTGCTTTTTAGTATCAAAATTTCAAAACACTAACATTTCCTTGAGTAAAAAGAAAATGTAATCTAACACTGACTTCATTTACAGTTTGAGAACTTACCCTAGTTGACTAATATCCAAAGTATGAGTGGATGTTCCAAAAACAGGCACTTTCCCCATGATGAACATCATGATCTCTGACCTCTGATAGTCTGGTAAGTTACTTCCAAAAAATCCTATAAATAAAGACAAATTTAACTAATTGAAAAATGGTAATTTCCCCATATAATCCAAAACTACTTTAAAAATTATTTTATTATATTTTGTATACATAGACATTTTGTCTACACAAATGTCTGGGTACAGCTTACATGTTTGGAATCCAGGGAGGCCACAGGAGGATATCTGAGGTTACACATGGTAGTTAGCCTCCATGTGAGGGCTGGAAATCGAACCTAGGTCCACTGGAAGAACAGTGTTCTTAACCCCTGACCCATCTCTCCAGAACATCTCTCCGGCCCACAAAGTTAAACTTTTAAACAGAGCTAATAGATTAAAACAATGACTGGGTTCAAGCCACATATAATGCTAAATAAATTATAATCTCCTCTATCCAATATCAAATATAAATATTTAGATAAACTTGTTAGTAGTTTTTAGCATATATACAGATTGTGAACCTAAAATCCTGTGCTGTTAAATACCAGAAAACCTCAATTTCCCAAACCATAGACTATATACACTCAGGACTTAATGACCTTAACATTGCTCCACACGCGGAGTAATAAATACTCATCTGTAGATTACTCTAGGCAACACCTAAAAATCAGAATCTCACAATAACCTTCTAAGCCTAGATCCTTGCTTTAGCTTCCTCTCAGAGAAAAGGGAATAAGAAAAGGTAAGCACTCACAAATAATAGTGATGTTTAACAATTTTGAAAACTTTGGTTACGTTAAGAAAAAAAAAACAACAAAAACCCTTTTTCTGTGGAAAAATATACTTAAGAATTTAGTAGTTGGGGTGGCAGGCATGGGGAGGGGGGAGGCAACAGGGGTTTGTTTTTGTTTGTTTTTTTGTTTTTTGGAGGGGAAACTGGGAAAGGAGAAATTCGCATGTAAATAAAGAAAATATCTAAAATAAAAAAAAAAATTAAAAAAAAAAAAAAAAAAAAAAAAAAAAAAAAAAAAAAGAAAACTGAATCAGCACAAGCCAACTGGAAAAAAAAAAAAAAGAATTTAGTAGTAAAGGAAAAATTAGCTTTCTTCAATGGGATCTCACTGGGTATATTAACCATACTTAAGAGCAGGCCAAATGTACTGCAGTAGATAGCTAACACAAAGTCAGCTGGATTTTTATTGACTTTTTGTTTCTTATTGCTTTGTTTGTGTTTTTTGTTTGTTTGATTATTGTCTTATTGGTCTTGTCTATATATTATGAATTCAGATCTTGCATTTTTTTGGGTTTTGTTTGGGTGTTTATGTGAGTGTATTAGTTGTGTTCATTCTTTTTCATTTTAAAAATTCTAGTTTGTTTGCATGTTTGCTTTCTAAAAAGAGAGAAAGAACATGGGGTTTGGTGGCAGGCAGGGAGGTTGGAAAGATCTGAGAGGAGACAGAGGAGGGGAAACCATGATCAGAATGTACTGTATAGAAATTCTTTTCAATTAAAATAAAGGAATTTGGAAGTAAAAGACCGTGATATATGCAACGTACTATACCTACTAAATTTATTTTTAAAAATAAATATGTATGCATGTTTTTCTTATAGACACATATTCATAAACATTCATGGACACACGTATACATGAGCGATGAGAGAGTTCAAATGAAATGACTGGCATAAAATGTCAACAGCAGGTACAAATGGGTAAAGGACAGGGTTTTCATGCTGCGTTTAGAGATCTACACCATGACTGCACTTTGACAAATGCACAGCACAAGGCAGTAGATTATGTGAGAACATCCTGCATCACCGTGCAGTGGCTTTCATGCATAGACTTAAGAACTGAATCACATACCTATTGTCTGGATGACAGCATTCTGCACAATCTTCTCATCGTTGTCTTTGGAGCTTAAGGTGACACTGCCTACAGACCCCTTCAGGGAGTCGTTGGCTTCCAGTTCTACACTGAGCCGCAGGTGCTTCAACAGGGTGTTGAAGACTTCCAGCACTGTTGGCCCTGTGTCAGATCATCTTTGGCAGTCAATATACCCAAGAGTGACACTCAAACTTCTAAGCAGACTTTACAGTTACTTTCTCTTTCCGTCAACCGTACTAATAATTTATGAGCTATCATATTCATTTTTCTGAGGTTATCTAACTAAATAACAAAGTCTCACCATCACACTACAAATGTGTTCTTGGTATCTATGAGGAACCAGTTGCTCTTCACAAATACACACATGTACCTACACAAATACATACACACAAAGGAGTATCCAAATCTTTCTACTGATCTAACTTTGTCTATATAAAATAATGTTTACTAAAATGATATGTAATTTGACTGAGGGCTGAATCCATAAAGTTACACAGTTCATTGTGACGGAAATTTTTTTTATTTCTTCCGAGATAAATAAGACTTCCCAATTATCAGAAACTCTTCAGTCTGCCAAGTTCTAGTGAACTGAGTTTTCTCTGCTTTTTTTCTCTATCATATTACACGTTAATTAATGGTTCCATATGTTACCCACACACAATTACAAACTTCTCCAGAAGTGAAGCCATTGTTAAATACTGCCCCCATACATAGACCTTAGCTCACTACACCTAACACACAGTGGGCATCAGTAAACATGATGAGTCAATATTATCACCTGTGTTCCATTTCATATGTCAAACTAATCTGCCAGCTAATACCTTTGCTTCAACTATCTATCTATCTATCTATCTATCTATCTATCTATCTATCTATCTATCTATCTATCTATCCCTATTTTAAATTTGAGACAGGGCCTCTTTGGGAACTCTGTAGAATAGGCTATCCTTGAATTTACAAAAATCAACCTTTTCCCCAAGTGCTGTGATTAACAGTGTACACCACTAGACTTAGTTATCTTCATCTTTATGAGATAAACTACAAGACAAATAATCACAGATCCATATACCAAAGTGCTCACTCTTATTTAGCATTGAAGGAATATTAGAATATCCAATAAACAAGGCTTCCACTTCACTATTGAGCAACAGCACCATAGCCCGACTTTGCTTCTAGCTTCCATACCTTTATCACAGTCCCTCACTTCCCTAATCACATATGCATTACACATCAAGATCTTTGCCTAGGTTCCCTACAACTGTCCAGCTTCCCAGGCATGCTGAGCAAGGTTGAGTTCTTTTCCTCATACTTAAAACAGTGATGGTACTTCTCTTTAACCAACCCTACACTTTGCAGCATACCTGTAGTCTTTAAAGCTCTCCTGAACTGCAGAATGAATTACTTGCACTGTAACTTCTTGTTTCTCCCACACATTCCAGCAAAATGGACCACAGAATATTCTGCTTTTGCTAATTCACATTCCTCCAGTTTTCTGATCCCTGGTTATCTCAGGCCCCATGTGATCAAAGTCAGTTTATAGTACAGAATTAGAATTGTCTAAGTAAACTACACATGGAAGAAGGCCTTCACATATATGTTTCTCTGTTGATAGTAACAGCTATATTGCATAGTTTAGAGACAGGATTCATACAAAAACCAAATTCATCAGTGTTTCCTATACTCCTCATCACAACAGTACTGTGAGGTTGTAGTGTTAGGGCACTAAATCAACTGTGACCTGCTTTCATGTCAGTACTCAGTAGGTTTTACCATTGAAGCATTTCAGAGTTTGGACTTTTGGACTAGGACCTCTGAACCAGAATTAGGCTTGGTAGTGCATGCCTAAAATCCCAACTACTCAGGAGGCTAAGGTACGAAGGTTTTAAGCTTAAGGCCCACATGGTTATCATAGTGAGTTCAAGGGTAGCCTGGAATGTTTACTAAGATGTCATTTCAAAATAAAAACTAAGAAGTGCTTGGATATATTTCTGTAGTAGAACACGTGTCTAGGATGTGCAAGGCCTTAGGTGGAAAACTTAGTACCATTGAGAAGGGTAAGGGAGGCAGAGAGAGAGAGAGAGAAAGTGAGGGAGGGAGGGAGGGAGAGAGAGAGAGAGAGAGAGAGAGAGAGAGAGAGGGGAAAGCAGAGAGTGAGAGAGACAGGCAGCGAGAAAGGGTTGACTTGCATCACTTTGTAAGTCTATATTTATACAATGTTCAGTATACAAATCATATCCTAAAGCCTTTATTAAAAGAAATACAAGGAAAAGAATGTGGGGAGAAAAAAGGAAAGACTAATCACATGTGCACTCAAATTACAGGCCATGTGAAAATAGTGGAGCGATCTTAAAGGGTACTTCACATACAAATACTGAGGAGACTATACTATTACTGCATCCTTTGTGTGTTTTCCTGGTACTCACCTATGGAACCTTTAGCAGCAATGGCGACAGCCTCTAACAGAACCTGAATGATACCTGCTCGAACCCGTGGAGAATCCTTCTTACGAGCATCAAGGTGTCCAAGAATTTCTTGGATCACGTGGTGAGAATACTGAGCCTAAAGGAAGCAAACAGTACATGGTACATCCGTAAGAATGCACAGGCATGATGTGGTCCTTCCTCAGAAGGGACTGGTATTTATTACATGTGACTGCCAAAAACCATTTCTTTAAAGAATACACAGTGATATTGTAAACTATTTATGACATCTTGAACAAAAAAAGGAAATTACCAAATGCTGTATTTAACTTGGTGGTGCTGCGGTGGGGCTAAAGAGATGGCTCAGGTATTGAGATTACTCACTCTTCTCAAGGACTCAGGCTTTAGTTCCCAACATAAACATGGCAGTTCACAATTGATTTTAACTCCAGTTCCAAAGGATCTGACACCTACCTCTGGATTCTGTAGACACTGGGCATGCATGTGGTGTACATATATGCATGCAAAACACTCACATGAATAATATAAAAATAATTTTAAAAGCGAGAGAGGGAAGGAGAGAGAGAACCTACCTCAACAAGTAGAAGATAAGAACACAGTCTTGAATTGTCCTGACTTCTTCATGCATGTCAAAGTACACACATGTGCACATTCAACACTCACACACACATACAAATGTATTAAAAGCAAAGATGACTAAAACTATAGATAACTAAATATTAAGCACTGGCATCCAAAAGATTTATGAGAAATTTTAATCTCTTTATACTTTTAGAGAATTTCATGAATATGTAATATACTCCTGTAATTTGATAAAAGGACAAAAAGAGAAAATCAATTATGAAAGCTACACTACTTCTATATCACCAATAGATAAATTTTACTATGGCCACCTTAACATTCTCTAGTCAAAACCTGTATAACCACAAATTAGTGTCAAAGGGAAAATACTATCAGTGTATAGCTGACAAAACTTAAAGTAGAAGATTCACGAATGTCTTTGTTAAGTAGCAGTAAAAAAAATATTAGGACATAAAACAAATGCTCATGCAAATGAACAAACAGTATAGCTAGAAAAGCAGTGAACTCCAGGTCGTTCTTCTCTTTTCCCCTTCCTTCCTTCCTTTCTTCCTTCCTTCCTTCCTTTTTTCTTTCCTTCCTTCCTTCCTTCCTTCCTTCCTTCTTCCCTCCCTTCCTTCCTTATTTTTATTTATTTATTTATTTATTTATTTATTTATTTATTTGACTGGGTTTTCCTTCATGGTACTGTCTGGTCTAAAATTTGTTATGTAGAACAGGCTGGCACCAAATTCAGAGATCCACCTACTTCTGCCTTCCATATAATGAAAAAATGTTTATTTCCATTCCTGATTGAAAGCTTTTAAATTGAGACCATGTTTCTTTTTTTTCCCCCCAGTACTATACTGTGTTCTGCGAGTACATATGAAGGCCATGAGTAAATCTCAGGTATAACTTTTAGGTTTGCCATCCACCCTGTCTCCTTTAGGATAGTCAGTCACACTGTCCTGGAAGGCGGTGATTCAGCTAGGATGGCCTCTTCTGCGCCATAACCGTAAACTTGTGCTACCATGCTTCACTTTTTACAGGCTCAATGGCTTAAACTCAGATCTTCACATTTACACAGCACGTACTTTGCCAACAGAGCTTTGCCTCCTGCCCTTAAAACCTATCAGTGTCACCTGCTCGTGAGTGAGTTCACTACTGTGCACAATACTAGAACAAAGAGAACAAGGTGACACCATCCCCAAATCTCGGTCTCTGCCTCCTTTCAACAGACCCATAGACCTGTTCCCAAGCTGGTTTTCTTTCTTGTATCTGCAGTGGAGACTTTATATTAAGAATGTGGTATACATATACAATGGATTTTTTTCCAGCCATTAAAAATGAGGTTATATTGTCTGAAGGAAAATAGAGTCCGCAACTAGATGTACCCTAATTAAATTAAATGAATAATAAGTCAAATGTGAGTCCTAGATTGTATATGTGCATGTATACATCATATACATAAAATCATACACATGTAGAAGAGAAGAAAATCAAGTAAACTGTCTAGGTGAAGTAAGGGGACTAACTAGAGAGGCGAAGGAAAGTAGAATGGGAAACCTCATTAATGTATGTAATACTGCATAAAAATATTCAACCAGGAAAATAAAACTATAATGAAAAATTAAAAAGAAGAGGCTGGTGAGTTGACTCAGTGGTTAAGAGTACTGGCTACTCTTCTAGAGTTTCTGTTCACTTCCCAGCAAACAAGGTAGCTCATGATCACACTCTTATGCCATCTTCTGGCATGTAAGTGTACATGCAGACAGAGCATTCATGCAATATTAAAAAAAAATTAAAAAGAAGCTATTGCTCAAAACTACAAAGTTCTTTCCATTGGTATTAATGTCATTGGTATCTAGATATTTCTGATATTCTGTCTTCAGAGTGGTAATTTCTTAATGGCCTCAAGGAAGAAGTCAGTCAATGTTTAGTTTGGTTTATGTAAAGCTATGTTTAAACTTTAGGGCACACACACACAGACACACACACCACTATTACCATCATTAACAACAACAACAACAACAACTTGAAATTGAGTTTCTTGCCTGGGAAGCTGCATGACTTGTTTTAGCTATTTAATTTACTGTCTGACCAGGGCACTTCTGTAATTGAGGATGAGGATATTCTTAGTAACTATATATATTAAGGCTGTCCTAAGCAAACTAGGACCCATATTCATTTTACTTACAAGGGATTTGCTTAAAATAGTATAATATATTAAAAAGAAATCACAGTGAAAAATCCAAATCTGAAGACATGAAATCCCATCTCAATTAAGAGTTAATCATGTCTGTTCAGATTCTGAGGAGAAAAAAAGCCCCAAAGTAGTCCTATGTCGAAGACAACACACAGAAGATTCTCTAAAGACTAGAAGTTCTAACAGATGAAACCAATACCAATTCACCTGCATAACAGAGACACAAAATACATGACTTAAATAACTGTACAATTAAAAGTGGCCCATAACATTATCTAATCCTCTTATTAGATATTTTTGTCTTGATAATAAAACAAGCAAGCGCATGCCTGTGCCAGGTGTGATAGTGTAAGCCTTTAATCTCAGCAATCAAGAGGCAGAGGCAGGTGGTTCTCTTTGAGTTCAAAGCCAGCATGGGCTACACAGCAAGTTCTGAGACAGAAAGAGCTACAGAGTGAAACTGTCTCAAAAAACCAACAAAACAAAAACAATGCTCTGCATGTTAGTGTTCTACTTGTCTGATAATATGCTCATCCATCAGAATGATCATTACTCTTTTAATAAACGAACAGTTGATTAAACCTTACCTGAATAGAATACATTATAATCTTAAAGCAGTGAACTGCAAACTCATTAGGATCCCACAGCTTGTGATGATCTAAATGCCTGTAAATAACAATTACAAATTAAGAACTCAGTTTTAATCACATCTTACTTTAAAACCTTCAAAAAAGCAGGACATGGTGACACACACCTTTAATCCCTGAACTCAGGAGACAGATGCAGGTGGATCTCTTAAGTTCGAGACCAGCCTGGTCAACAGTACAGAGAGAGTTCCAGGACAGCCAGGGCTACACAGAAAAATACTGTCTCAAAAAACAAACAATCAGGGTTCTACTTTCAGAACTATGGCATACATTTCTAACTGACAACCTTGGCCATACAATAGTAACAAATACTAGACTTGATGCAGATACACATCCTTCCATCTCATCACCATACTAGTGGTGTCAAGAGTGTCAAATGTGTAAGTTACAGTGAAGTTGAGAAAGCATTTGTGAAGCATAGGCTGTCAGATCAGACTATAGAGTTCCAGCACTACTCAGAAGCCTAGAAGACAGCATTCCCCAGATAGACAAGCAAATGGAGAAGAAATTAATTAAAAAACAAACCTAAACAAAAAAACAGGGGTATATTCTATAGAAATAGACTGTCAAAATTTTGCTTGTCTTAGTCTGGGCTCTGAATTCAAAGAGCTATAAGAAGCATGTTTTTCCAGAAATGTCAACCATATACCTAAGGTTCAGGCTAACTAGAGTGAGAGGTTAGATGGAACTAGAAAAAAAAAAATCATCCTGAGTGAGGAAACCCAGCCTCAGAAAGGCAAACATGCCAAGTACTCACTTGTAAGTGGGTATTAACTATAAGAAAAGAATAACAATATTAGAATCCACACACCCAGAAAGACTAAGAAACAAGGAGGGCTGAAGGGGGGACACATAGTTCTCCCTGGGAAGGGGAAATAGAATAGTTTTTACAGGTGGACTGCAGGACAGTAGGGATGGGAACAGAAGGGGCATGAGAGGAGGGGTAGGGGAGGATGGAGGGGAGTACTTGGAGAGAAAACTGGAATTGGGCAAAATATCAGGGATGATGTGGAAACCTAGTGCAATGGAAACACCCTGGAATCAATGTGGGTGACCCTATAGAAGACTGTTAATAATGGGGGATAAGAAGTCTGAACTGGACTCGTGGTTGGACTAGGAAAACAACTTAGCCATAAAACCTTCAACTTGCAATTTGTCCTGACTGAAAGATATGCTGGGGTAATGGTGGCACAGGACTTGAGGTAATAGCCAACAAATAATTAATTCAAATTGAAATGGATGCCAGAAGAGGGAGCCCATGGATGACACTGCCTGTAGGCCCAGGAGCCAGAGGCTAGATATCCCAGAGGCCTAAGATAGAATCAAAACATGATTGGCCAAAAAAAAAAAAAAAAAAAAAAAAAAAAAAGAAAGAATGAAAGAAAGAACAAAAGAAAGGGAGAAAGAGCCCATGAAATGATTCCTAGTGAAATTACACTATAATTAGAAGCCAGAGCCTAGCCCAACTCTCATCAGAGAGGCTTCATCCAGCAGCTGTAGAGAACCACAGCCAAATACTAGGTGGAGTTTAGGGGACCCCCACAGAAAAAGGAGGAAGGAGGGCTAGCTCACAGAACCCACTAACCATGGCTCAGAAGGGCTCAGAGACTGAATGGACGATCAGGAGGCCAATATGGGTCTAAGTCCTCTGCATACATATTATGGTTGTATAGCTTAGTGTTCTTGTGGGATACCTAATAGTAGAAGTGGGGCTGTCTCTGACTCTTTTGCCTACTCCTGGAACCCTTTCCCTCCTACTGGTTTGCCTTGTCCAGCCTTAATATGAAAGTCTGTGCCTAGTCTTATTATAATTTATTATGCCATATTCCGTTGACATCCCTGAGAGGGCTTCAATGAATGAAACAAAGACAATTAAGTAGATACTAACTTTAGGAGTTTAGTTAGAAAATCAAAGATACAACAACCATTCCAAGTAAAACAAGCAGCACTAAAGTCTGAGAACCATCTCCAAGATGTATAAGAGTCAATGGCTCCTCTCTGCCCCTTCTCAGCAATCGGAGAGCTTGCCTTCTGGGAGTGCACCAACCCAGAGACTCAGGTGAGATCTCCATTTTCTCTCTGTTGACCTTCTAAGGCGGACCAGCCAGGAGTCACAAGTTTCAGAAGTGGCAGGGCAGCCAGCACAGGATCGTTCCTACCTCCCTCTTTACCTAGGAGGGACTGCAGTTGCACAGACCTTTCTGCCCCTTCCCTGCAAGTGGAGAGCCTGTCTCCAGGGTTCATTCTGACCTCAGGACTCAGAAGGGAAGACTGATCCACAGCCCACTGCACACAGGTCTTACCTGAGGAGAGCTGATCTCCCAGAAGTGCTGACAGAGGCTTACAGACCCACAGGAAGAACAAGCTCCAGCCAGAGACAGCAAGAACATCTAACACCAGAGATCAACAGATGGCAAAAGGCAAACGCAAGAATCTTACTAACAGAAACCAGGACTACTTGGCTTCATCAGAACCTAATACTCCCACCACAGCACGTCCTGGATATCCCAAAACATCAGAAAAGCACTATTTGGATCTAAAATCATATCTCACAATGGTGATAGAGGAATTTAAAAAGGACATGAATAACTCCCTTAAAGAAATACAGGAGAACACAGATAAAGACTTCCAAGCCCTTAAAGAGGAAACACAAAAATCCCTTAAAGAATTACAGGAGAACACAAGTAAACAAGTAGGAGCCCTTAAAGAGGAAACACAAAAACCCCTTAAAGAAATACAGGAAAGTATAATCAAACAGGTGAATTGAACAAAACCACCCAGGACCTAAAAAATGGAAGTAGAAACAATTAAGAAATCTCAAAGAGAGACAACTCTGGAGATAAAAGTCTTAGGAAAGAAGTCAGGAACCATAGATGCAAGCATCACCAACAAAATATAAGAGAAAGAATCTCAGGTGCAGAAGATACCATAGATAATATTGACACAACAGTCAAAGAAAACACAAAATGCAAAAAGCTCCTAACCTAAAACATCCAGGAAATCCAGGACACAATGAGAAGACCAAACCTAAGGATAATAGGTATAGAAGAAAGTGAAGACCTCCAACTTAAAGGGCCAGTAAATATCTTCAACAAAATTATAGAAGAAAACTTCCCTAGCCTAAAGAAAGAGATGCCCATGAACATACAAGAAGCCTATAGAACTCCAAATGGAACGGACCAGCAAAGAAATTCCTCCCGCCACATAATAATAAAAACACCAAATGCACAAAACAAAGAAAGAATACTAAAAGCAGTAAGGGAAAAAGGTCAAGTAACATAAAAGGCAGGCTTATCAGAATTATACCAGACTTCTCACCAGAGACTATGAAAGCCAGAAAACCCTGGGTTGATGTCATACAATCTTAAGAATATCAATGGATGTTGAACATTTCTTTAGGTGATTCTTCAGGCATTTGGTATTCCTCAGCTGAGAATTCTGATTGAGGGGCTTAAGAATATCAATGGATGTTGATATTCTTAAGATCAGAAATAAGAAATAAAGAAAGAAATTAAAGACTTTCTAGAATTTAATGAAAATGAAGCTGCAACAAACTCAAACTTATGGGACACAATGAAAGCAGTCCTAGGAGTAAAACTCATAGCTTTAAGTGCCTACAAAAAGAAACTGGACAGAGCATACACCAGCAATTTGAAAGTACATCTGAAAGCTCTAGAACAAAAAGAAGCAAATTCACCCAAGAGGAGTTGAAGTCAGGAAACAATCAAACTCACAGCTGAAATTAGCCAAATAGAAACAAAAAGAACTATACAAAAAAATCAACCAAACCAGGAGCTAGTTCTTTGAGAAAAATCAACAAAACAGATAAATCATTAGCCAGACTAACTAGAGGACACAGAGATGGTTTCCTAATTAACAAGATCAGAAATGATATTCCTCTTTCTCCACAACCTCTCCAGCATCTGCTGTCACCTGAGTTTTTTATCCTAGCCATTCTGACTGGTGTGAGGTGGAATCTCAGGGTTGTTTTGATTTGCATTTCCCTGATGACTAAGGATGTCGAACATTTCTTTAGGTGCTTCTCAGTCATTCGGTGTTCATCAATTGAGAATGAAGTGATAAGGAGACATAACAACAGACACTGAGGAAATCCAAAAAAAATCATTACAGCCTACTACAAAAGCCTATACTCAACAAAACTGGAAAACCTGGATGAAATGGACAATTTTCTAGA
>NW_022196913.1:103839678-103839822 GCF_008632895.1 Mastomys coucha | reverse complement strand
AGAGCAATTGTGATAAAAAACTGCATGGTATTGGTACAGTGACAGGCAGGTAGATCAATGGAACCGAACTGAAGATCCAGAAATGAACCCACGCACCTATGGTCACTTAATCTTTGACAAAGGAGTTAAAACCATCCAGTGGAA
>NW_022196913.1:103837801-103839390 GCF_008632895.1 Mastomys coucha | reverse complement strand
ACACTCAAACTAATAGAAAAGAA
The DNA here is from genome assembly GCF_008632895.1 of Mastomys coucha. Taxonomy (NCBI): domain Eukaryota; kingdom Metazoa; phylum Chordata; class Mammalia; order Rodentia; family Muridae; genus Mastomys; species Mastomys coucha. The sequence goes on along the minus strand of NW_022196913.1, from coordinate 103,839,367 downwards.
AGTGGGGAAGAACCTCGAGCACATAGGCACAGGGGAAAATTTCCTAAACAAAACACCAATAGCTTATGTTCTAAGATCAAGAATCGACAAATGGGACCTCATAAAATTGCAAAGTTTCTGTAAGGCAAAAGATACTGTCAATAGGACAAAACAGCAACCAACAAACTGGGAAAAGATTTTTACCAATCCTATATCTGATAAAGGGTTAATATCCAATATATACATAGAACTCAAGAAGTTAGACTCCAGAGAAACAAATAACCCTATTAAAAATGGGGTAGAGAACCTAACAAATAATTTTCAACTGAGGAATACTGAATGGCCGAGAAGCACCTAAAGAAATGTTCAACATGCTTAGTCATCAGGGAAATGCAAATCAAAACCACCTTGAGATTACACCTCACACCAGTCAGAATGGCTAGGATAAAAAACTCAGGTGACAGCAGATGCTGGAGAGGATGTGGAGAAAGAGGAACACTCTTGCATTGCTGGTGGGACTGCAAGCTGGTACAACCACTGTGGAAATCAGTTTGGCGGTTCCTCCAGAAATTGTGCATAGTACTATCAGAGGACCCAGCTATACCACTCCTGGGCATATACCCAGAAGATGCTCCAACATGTAAGAAAGACACATGCTCTACTATGTTCACAGCAGCCTTATTTATAATAGCCAGAAACTTGAAACAACGAGATGTCCCTCAACAGAGGAATGGATACAGAAAATGTGGTACATCTACACAATGGAGTACTACTCAGCTATTAAAAACAATGAATTTATAAAATTCTTAGGGAAATGGATGACCTGGAAAATATCATCCTGAGTGAGATAACCCAATCACAAAAGAACATACATGGTATGCATTCTCTGATAAGTGGATATTAGCCCAGAAGATCGGAATACACAAAGTACAAACCACAAAACCTAAGAAACTCAAGAAGGAAGGCCAAAGTGTTTTTACCTCGTTCCTTCTTAAAAGGGGGTACAAAATACCCATGTTAGGAGTTGTAAAGACTAACTATGGAGCAGAGACTAAAGGAAGGACAATTCACAGACTGCTTCACCTGGGAATCCTTCCCATATTCAATCATCAAACCCAGACACTATTGTGGATACCAATAAGTGCTGGATGACAGGAACCTGATAAAGCTGTCTCTTGAGAGGCTCTGAGAGTACCCAACTAATACAGAAGTAGAGGCTCACAGCCATCCATTGGACTGAGTACAGGGTCCCCAATGAAGAAGCTAGAGAAAGAACCCAAGGAGCTGAAGGGTTTGTAGGTCCTTAGGACAAACAACAATATGAACTAACTAGTACTCTCAGAGCTCCCAGGGACTAAAACTCCAACCATGGACTCATGGCTCCAGCAGCATGTGTATAGCAGAGGATGGCCAGGTCTGTCATCAATAGAGGAGAGGACCTTGGCCCTGTGAAGGTTCTATGCCCCAGTGTAGGGGAATGTTAGGGCCAGTAAACAGGAAGGGGTGGAGTGGTGAGCAGGGGGATGGGAGAGGGAACAGGGGTTTGTTTTAGTTTCTTTTCTTTTTCTTTTTTTTTTTTTTTTTTTT
>NW_022196913.1:103836037-103837779 GCF_008632895.1 Mastomys coucha | reverse complement strand
AGATATTGTAAATAATGAAAACATCTAATTAAAAAAAAAACAAATCAATGGATAAGGCGTCAACTGATGAAAAGGAAAGATAAGCAGGACTACACAATGACCTGGTGGAAGCCAACCTAAGCAATCCAAAAAAAGGATGATTACACAGTACCCTTAGTTTTAAATGTCCACTTAAACAATCCCTTGTTGCCCATGACTCATAAGCCTGAAACTTTCTCATACAGAACTTCACCTATAACTAACATAGTTACTCTACTTCAAGGTAGCGCATAACACTTTCAAAGGGCAGATCTGGCCATTTTTCAACTTTTAGCTAAAATTGTCAATAATTTCCTAAAGACTTAATGATTGTTAATTGACAATTAATAATTACATAAAGACTCAGAGATAAAATGTTGAGATTTCCCTGGTGTAACTTAGGTTTTCTCCTCTTGCTTCACACTAACTCCTTTACTGCATCCAGCATGCCAGCTGTCCTGTACTATCTATTGACTGAAAATTTTATATTTAAAATTCATTTTTTAATAGATCAAGTAACAATTGAAATAAAAAGCATGTTTCAATGTTAAACAAAAATATACTTTGCAAATAAGACTACCAAAGCAGTTTTGTTAATATTTGCCACTTCTAATTCAAGACATCTATTTTAAATTCTGTTAGGTATAAATTTTCTGAATTTAAATGACAGATCACTTTTTAACCTTTTTCTCATTATCTATAATAATTGTGTATGTCCCTCATCTATCTGGTGTTATTCTTCATATACTCAATTAAGTAGTAGCTTACTTGTAGACAATTTTTAGCATCTAGTTAACTAAGTAAATAGCTTATAAAAAATTAAAGCAAAACCCTATTGATGAAGATAACACACACTTATCTCATTAAACATGGGGAATTCGAGCTGGTATAGAACTAGAAGCTTCACTACTACTACATTAGCATTCAAGGTACTCTGTCCATTATCAGAGGAGAAAGGTACTCATCATCATCATCTATCTACAAACCCTGAAGCCTACAAGAGGGAGTTACATGAAAGACACATTAGTGCAATATATGCACAAACAGTATGGGTGTAAACAACAACTTCCTGACAGGATTTAACACGTACATTGGAACCCATATCTGACACTCCTAAAGTGGGCAGTTACCTGAAACTAGATATGCCATGGGCCCAGGGGAAAGCCTACTATTATTATCCTGGCTAAAAGAACATAGTAGTGAAATGATTGCCAATGGCATACCTCACTCAACCTACATTAGAGAAATTTCTTACAGTAGATGGGATTGAATAGAGACCTACAACTAGAAAATGTGCAAAAAACAAGAGACTTTAGAGTACTCAGTCCTAAATGAGATGTCTTCAACAAACTACTCCCCTCAAGGTTCAGGGATTGGTGTAAAAGGCAAGGAAGAAAGAATTTTAGAGCTAGAAGTGATGAATGACTCAAAAAAACATTGTCTTCCAGATACAACAGGACTGATATACAAATGAACTCAAGACTGTGGCAGCAGCATGTTCAAGACCTGTAAATGGTCAAGCCAGATGGGGGTCCCAGCACTGAGTAGTAGATGTATGTAGACACATGGTTCCATCCTTAACCAAGATGCTCTGCAGTTCTCTCCAATGGAGTGTCACTGGGAATGTCAAACCACACTCTAGGACAGAACCAATGCATATTTGACTAACACAAAGCAAATAATGGTATTTTTGTACTTTTAGTTTCACTTTGCTTTGTTTTGGC
>NW_022196913.1:103814814-103836027 GCF_008632895.1 Mastomys coucha | reverse complement strand
TGTTTTGTTTCTTGTGGTAGTTTTTTTTTGCTTTGTTTTAAAAGAAAGATAAAAGAACATAAAATTGGGAGGGTAAGAAGAGAGGAAAGATCTGAGTTAAGGGAAGGTAAAAACATGATCAAAATATAAAATATGAAAAACATATTTTAATTTAAAAAGGTGAGGGGGAGGACAAAAGTCTAGTTTAAATTCTTCAACTCAAGTATAGTTAATGTGGTAAGGTTGGCATTATATCTACCTATCCTAAATTCTATTTTTAAGCATAAATATTTGGGCATACATCAAAATATTCTGCGATACTATATTTAACACAATTTGGTTACTTTTTAGTAGTATTTCTGTAAAACTACTGTAATAGGAAAGAAAGAAGACAACAAGTTGTTTTCAAGAGCTGATGATACTCTTGATTTTTAATATAGTTTTGCAAGTTACTAATTCTTGTATTTAAAAGCCAGTTCTGAACCCTGAAGTAAAAATGCCTACCCCCCCAAATAAGAATTCTGGATCTTGCATGCAAAATATTCTGTATATGCTACATAAACTATAGCCAGAGGGTAAAGAGATGGTGCTAAACTATAACAAAGGAGAGATCAGCATAAAAACCACCCAGCAATTATACAGGATACTAGTGTACACTGATTTATCATGTTATGATGGAATTAGGAGCACAAGACCTAAAAGGCCTGCCTTCAGGATACTGATTATACAGAGAAACTTACTGCATAAGAGCCTGAAAGACACCATGTAAAGAACAGTGGGGTCTTCAATATTCTTATCTTGATTAGACTCTTGAGGGAAATAGGAGATTTATTGAGAAAATTTAACAGAATCTTAAGCTCCCAGTAAAGGCAAAAAGAAGGTTGGGGAAACTTAGCTCTATGGGAGGGTGTTAGGTTCAATTCATTGAACTGGAAGAAAAAGAAGAAGAAATAGGGAGGGAAGGAGGAAAAACAACAATGTGCATCACATGAAGGTGACACTGTCTGATTTCTCACTCCACATAAGTATTTCAAGGGATGTAAGGAGATATGCATGCATGGTAAATGATGTAGTACATGGTATTCATACTTATAGTAAACAAACATACAATAAATGCCCAATGCTACCTTCACAGACAAGAAGACCCTGCTATACCACTCCTGGTCATATACCCAGAAGATGCTCCAACATGTAATAAGGACACATGCTCCACTATATTCATAGCAGCCTTATTTATAATAGCGAGAAACTGGAAACAACCCAAATGTCCCTCAACAGAGGAATGGATACAGAAAATGTGGTACATCTATACAATGGAGTGCTACTCAGCTATTAAAAACAATGAATTTATGAAATTCTTAGGGAAATGGATGGATTTGGAGAATATCATCCTGAGTGGGGTAACCCAATCACAAAAGAACACACATGGTATGTATTCTCTGATAAGTAGATATTAGCCCAGAAGATCAGAATACACAAAGTACAAACCACAAACCACAAGAAACTCAAGAAGAAGGAAGACCAAAGTGTGGATACTTAGTTCCTTCCTAGAATGGGGAACAAAATACTCATGGAAGGGGTTGTAGAGACAAACTATGGAGCAGAGACTGAAAGAAGGACAATCCAGGGACTGTTCCACCTAGGAATCCTTTCCATATTCAATCATCAAACCCAGACACTATTGTGGATGTCAACAAATGCTGGCTGACAGGAGCCTGATATAGCTGTCTCCTGAGAGGCTCTGACAATGCTCAACTAATATAGAAATAGAGACTCACAATCATCCATTGGACTGAGCATAGGGTCCCCAATGAAGGAGCTAGAGAGGACCCAAGAAGCTGAAGGGTTTGCAGCCCCTTAGGAGGAACAACAATATGAATTAACTAGTACCTTCAGAGCTCCCAGGGACTAAACCATCAACCAAAGAGCACACATGGTAGGACTCATGGCTCCAGCAGCACATGTATAGCAGAGGATGGCCTAGTTGGTCATCAATGGGAGGAGAGGCCCTTGGTCCTGTGAAGGTTTATATCCCAGTGTAGGGGAATGACGGGGCCAGGAAGTGGGAGAGGGTGGGTTGGTAAGCAGGGGAAAGGAGGAGGAAAGAGGGTTTGTTTTTTGTTTTTGTTTTTATTTTTTCGGAGGGGTAACCAGGAGAGGAGATATCATTTGAAATGTAAATAAAGAAAATATCTAATAAAAAATAAATAAAAAATTAAAAAATAAAATAAAGAAGAGAAAAATAGCAAGCACTCACGCAAAAACTGGTCTAACAGCATTATTCATATTCCCAAAAGTTGCTCGGCCCAGCAGTTCTCTGAAGCAGCTCTCTGCCAGTACTGCAGGGTTCTCTTCTTTGTCAGCTGCAGAGGGGGAAGAAGGTGGGCCTAGGCGACTGCAAAAGAAATAAAAAAGGCCAATGCAAAAAAATTCTATTTCAGTTCTAAAGTGTAAACAGAATATACTTTACTTCTCAGAAATGTTAAGAAGACATTTTTTTTGTTTTATTCTCAAATAACATTAAAGCTAAACTCAAAACTTAATTCATGAACTTAGCATCCTCAAAGCTAAGCATATAATCTTTCCAGCAGGTAGTAACTTGTTTCAAACAGTATGTCCTTTATGCCAGTAAAACACTCAGAGGCTGGGTGTGGTGGCATTCACCTTTAACCCCAGCAGTAAGGAATGTCAAGCCAGACACAGCTACATAGTAAATAACCTTTCTCAGAAAACAAAACAAAAACAAAAACAACAACAACAACAAAGCAAACAGAATGCACCAGCTCCTATTGGCTCCCTTTCATAGACAGTCTCAACATTCACACCAATACAGATCTGAGTGAGCACAGGCTCATCCCCTATGGAACTACAACTGGGGACAAATGAAAAGAGCTGAAAAATATACCCAGATAGAATCCAAGGATTACAAATGAAAAAATTTAAACCAATCAGAATAGTTGCATATAGAGACATTTTCAATAGAAAGTATGTTTTGTCTGTATCTTGAGACATCATTTTATGCTTTTTTGCAACATTTATTGTAACAATAATAAAAAATTACACATCTGTTGCACTGGAAATACACCAGAAAGATACATGATCTGGCAACCATAGTCTCTGTTTCATTTATCTTTCTTTTCCTCTTATAGAAAATGGTTTTTTTTCCTCTCACGCAATATACTTGGATTATGTTTTCGCCTCCTTGTACTCCTTCCAGCCTCCCTACCCCCCATCCCATCAGGATCCACCACCTTTCTGTCTGTTGCTCAGAAAACAAATGGCGCTTCTAAGAGAGAATAATAAATAAAATATAGTAAGATAAAACAAAAACTAAAACATTGGAATTGGACAAAAGAAACAAAAAGAAAAAGGCACAAGAAACAGAAACCCACTCATCTGAAAATTCAGTAATCCCATAAAAACACTAAACTGGAAGCCATAATACATATGCAAAGGACCTGTCGGGTAAAAAGAAAAAACAGATGATAGATAGATGGATAAGATAAGATAGGCAGAAAGGCAGGCAGACAGAGAGACAGACTGACAGAAAAATTAATAAAAAGGGAAGAACTATGATGCAGCATTATAAGACAAAGAACCTCCAAGGGTGCCACTGAACTCACTTTCTATCGGCCATCTACCCCTGGGCATGGGGCCTGCTCTTTTAATAGTTTGCGTCCCCATTGTGTTCCCTCTATTTTATGATAACATCAGGTCTCATTGAAAAACAGGCCCCTGACTAGCTAGAGATCTTTATATACTAAATATTTCAGACAGGAAAATCTTAAGCCTTAGCTACAGCACTAAAAATAAGAAAAATACAAGACGTTCTAAAATATATCACACTTTTAGGGAGAATTACAAAGCTAGAGATAGTTATATCTGGGGCTTACAAATCAACCCTTCCTGCAGTTGGCATTAGCCAGAATACATATTATTCCATCTGTGTTAGCACAAAATTATCAACTGCTCTTCATTTCCAAATCCATTTTGATGCTGTGCATAGAACTATGAAAGTTATAAGCAAATTTTATAATTTGTAACTATATGATAAAGTCCTTTTAAAATCTATTCCAGACTCTTCCTCTTCCAAGAGCAGGAACCAGGTTGAACCATAAGCAAAACTGGATAATTCTACTGAATAACATTCTTCCTGTGTAAGTAACATGGGGGATTAAATACTTCTGGCACTTAAAAGAAGCTGGAAAGCATTGGAAATGCCAAATGTACCTGAGCACTGTGAGGGTAAGAAGAAATTCAGCATATACCCAAAACTAGTAAGTCATTCCAGATATCCTAAAGATATTAATTAGAAACCAACCATGTCTGGTTTAGTTTAAAAAAAAAAATAGTGTTTCGCTCTGCCACTGAAACAGAAGTTCTCTCATGAAGCAGATGGGGTCAAATATAGAGACCCACAAATGGACAATGTGCAGAGTAAGAGATCTTGGAATACTTAGTCCTAAGTGGGATCTCATCATCAAAACCCTCTCTCAGGGCTCAGAGAGCTAAGCAGGGAAGTCAACATAAGCCACCATCCCTAACCCACAATCCATCTCTCCAAGTGTCAACTGCTCACAAAAGAAAAATGAGTTTCCTCTAATTGAGTCCTGGTGGGTATAAAAACCACACTTAAGGGCATTCCCTATGCCCAGCAGGAGATGGCCAATACAAAATAAACTACAAGTGATTTTTGAGATGTTTTGTCTCATAATGCTTGTTTGGGTATTTTTTTAATTACTGGTCTTTGGTTATACATTATGGTTTCTGATGTTGTGTTTGTGTCTCTGTGTGTACATGTTTCTCATACTTTTTCCTGTTTCTTTTCTTTTGTTTTATTCTAGGTTGGCTTTTTGTTTTGTTTTGTTTTTGGTTTTTTGCCTGTTTGAGAGAGACAGAGAGGAAGCATGGAGACATGTGAATGGAGAGGTGAAAAGAATGAGAAAAATTGTGATCCAAATATGTAAAATTTTTTATTTTCAGTAAAAAAGAAAATGCAATGAATAAGAGTCATTATTATTTATTTTGATTATTTTTATATCCCTAAGAGAAAGCAGAGTAGATCTCTAAGGAAGAATAGAAGAAGCTCAGCTATAATTTGTTTCTCATGATTACAATTTTAAGTAGTATTAAATACTAAAATAATCATTTATTTTCTAGTATATATTTATACAAACACACACAGATATATATCTAGCAAATAAAATTTTCATTTAAAAAATTTATTACATTTATTGATGCAGTGTGCTTATGTGCCATATGTACCTGAGATTAAGAACTCTAATTAATAAATTTCTAGAAAAGTACATATGTTTAAACTCCCTTAACTTTATGACATTACCACATACACAATGAAGCCAAACATTCTTATCCTAGCAAGCACATGAACATATATACAATACAATACAGCCTTTAGTATCTTTTTGAAAAGAGATTTTCATTTTTGATATGTAAATGTCTGTGTGCATGTGTGGGTATGTGCATGTGAATGCAGATGTCCATGGAGGACAACGGATCCACTAAGAGCTTTAGTTAAGGCAACTGCAAGCTGTCCAAATTAGGTACCCAGAAGAGAACTCTGGCCCTTTGCAAGAACAGTATGCCCTCTTAAATACTGAACCATCTCTGCAGTCTCAACTTTAATATACAATACCTGTCAACTTCTTCTATCTTCTGCATGTTAAACAAAAGGGATGGAACAATCTTATCCATATGCTGTGGTTCCCAAATGGTAGCCCGCAGTTCATCATTAACTGTTTTGCGAACCACACCTTGAATGCCTCTTATTCCAGCAATGCGAATCCTATAAGGATGGGGAAAGAAAGACCCATGAAAACCGGTTATTTAGACAAGTCTGTTTATCTACCTAAAAGAACGTATGTTGATATTGCTTTCTCAACCACAAAATGTTTTAGAATTATATATAATACAGGTATGAAATTGAAATTTCAAAAGTCTAAGGTGGATAAAATATATTTTAAAAGATGGTTTAAGCATCATCTTTATAAATCAGTAAAGTTTAAAGGGTGTAATCAACAGGATTATTAGTACATGTAATATCTGTTAATAAAAAGCAGTCAAAAGCATAGTTTTCTCTAACATAAGCTACTGTGAAGTCTCAAAGCTGAGGGAGGGGCTCCCAGCTCCTGGTGGCACTGTGCTTCTACATACTCTGACTACTATTCCCTTAGAAAGAGAGCTGCTTCATTTAAAAGCTGTCTATAGACATGCACACAGCACTGTAGTTTATCAGTGTTGCCCTAATGTCCTGTCACAACTCAAAGCCCCAGTTCCCTCAAAGCCTTGATTCTCCTGGGGGCAGGGGGTAGAAACTGTAGGTTCAAGAAGTGACTAAATTTGCATAGACTACAGATGGACAAAGTCTCAAGAAGAGTTAGCTGCCAGCCCATTTCTCCTATAAGGTACTTCTTCTCAAATTACCTCCTTCTGTTCTATTCTCAATTCCTTCTTTCCTTTCCACCATCTGATTAGCAACTGGAATTCTGTTCTACTCACCTAATACTGTTGTAACATGTTTAAAGAATAGAAAATGTTGCGAAGGAAGGGGTAGTGTGTTATAAACCCATGGGGATACAGTGAGGCATTCAAGAGCAACAGATAGGGAGAATGGGGATTACAAGAATAAGACACCAATGGGAAATAGAATGGAGGGTTTAAGACAAATTCTGCCTATTTCAAAGCTATGTCTATACAGGCTTCCTTATAAAGTACTGATCATAAAAGGGCAAATCTAACCACACTACAAAGGGTATCTGTCTCCATATCTGATGCTACTCCCTGGGGAGAAAGACAAGCACAAGGCTATATAAAGGACAGTAGCTTAAGTGGGGCAGGAGATGGTAGTGACCTTATGTGGGGCAGAAGCTGCATGCTGGTGTCCATTATGAGCCACTTTAGCCACACGGCAACTAATGGAGCTCTAATACCTGCCCTGACCAGTATATTCTAGTATATATTTGGTCCCCAAAACAATTTAGTTTCCGTATGAATAAATTTGACCATTTGTATCATATAAGCTTAAGGGTGCTGTGAACAGTTGAGTGATAAGCTCAACAAAAACAAATTTACAGTAAAAACTCAGTAAGCATTAGCTATTTGTGTGTCAGTCACTATAATGATGAGGACTTCCCTTATAGCTGGAAGTTCTTAGAGAAATTAGACTATGATTTATAAATTTACAAGTATTAGCTATTTCTGTAAAGAAATACAAGAAAATCTTAATACAGCCATGCTTTGGTGTACTTCCTGCAAGATATGCTAGGGCAATGGTGGTACAAAGCTTGTGGAAGTCACCAACCAATGTCTGATTTGACTTAAGGTCCATTCCATGAGATGGAACCCATACCCAACACTGTTTGAGTGACCAAGAACCTAAGACTAGATACCTCAGGCACCTAAGAGAAAACTAAATAATAGTGGTCTGAAAAAGAAAACCAAATGTAATGATATGATTTCCAATGCTGTTCTGCTATATCCACATACCAGTGCCTTGTTTAACTACCATCAGAGAAGCTTCCTCATGAACCAGATGAGAACAAATATAGAGACCACAGCCAGAAAGAGTGAAAGTCCTTAGAATAGTCAGTCTTAAATGTGATGTCTCCATCAAATCCCTCCCCTCAAAGTTTAGAGAACTCCTGAGAAGAAGTGGAAAGAGTTTAAGAGCCAGGGGGTGGAGGATACCAAGAAAGCAAGTCTCTCTAAATCAACTGAGCAAAGCTCATATGAACTCAGAGACTTAAGCAGCAAGCATGGGGCCTGCATGGGTTTGCACCAGGTCCTATGCCTACATATTATGGCTTCCAGTTTAGTGTTTTTATGTAACTGCTGAGTGTGGAAATGACTGGGTCTCTGATTCTTGTGCCACCTCTTAGGCTTTAGGCTCTTTTCCTTGGTTGGTTTGCTTTGTACAACTTTGACATGTTTCTCTTTTTGTTTTATTTAATATTTTAATTTATTTTTTTAAAAAGGATGGACAGATAGGGGAGGTGCCTAAGAATCAACAGGGGTATCCTTAGCTATGACTCACAGCATTGGGGTTATAAAGCCTGAGTAGGCTGCCTCCTGTAGTCAGGCAGGAACCCCAGTAGAGCGATAGGGACACCAACCCATCCACAAAACTTTTGACCCAAAACTTATCCAGTCTACAAGAAATATGGGGATTAGGGATGGAACACAGAATGAAGGAATAGCCAAAAAATAACTGGCCCAACTTGAGACCCATCCTGGGCAAGTACCAATCTGATGATTAATGATACTCTGTTATGCTTACAAGACAGGAGTCTAACATGGCTGTCCTCTGAAAGGCCCAGCCCAACTGACTCAGACAGACAGACACAGACACAGAAACAGACACACATACACACACACACACACACACACACACACACACACACACACACACACACACAGTCAAACAGAGGATGGAGCTTAGGGACTCTTATGGAAGAATAGAAGGAAGGATTTTAGCTGTAAGGGAACAGGGACTCCACAGTAAGACCAAGAATCAACTAACCTGGACCCCTGTGGCACTCAGAGACTGAACCAGCAACCAAAGAATATACATACGCTGGGCCTAGGCCTCCTCTCACATATGTAACAGATGTGTAGCTTGGTCTTCATTTGTGTCCCAAACAACTAGAGTAGACACTATCCCAAAAGCTGTTGCTTGTATATGGAATATGATTTTCTAGCTGGGTTGCCTCGTCTGTCCTCAGTGAGAGAGGAAGCACCTAGCCTCACAGAGACCTGAAGTGCCAGGGTTGGGGTATACCCAGGGGGACCTCCACCTGCTCAGAGAAGGGGAAGAAGAAGGATTATGGGATGGGGCAGAGATCAGAATATAAAGTAAATAAGTAAAAAATAAACAAACAAAAATGGATGGATGGATGGATGGATGGATGGATGGATAAAAACCTAGCCACTAGGGTAAGGCTAACAACTGAACTGTCACTTATACCTGCTAAGGAAAACTGAGAAATCAGTTTTCTCTGACAGAGTGTGACACTGAGTATAGTAACCCTTTCAGGCCAGGAGTAGACGAACACCGTATAATGGACTCCACCATATGAGTCTGCATGAGTGTGCACAAATGCCCATGCACGTGAGATCCTACACACTTGCATTTGTTTACAGTTGGTGAATTATTGTTTTATTTTGTTTTCTTGGTTTGGTTTGGGGAGACATTGTTATACTGGGTTTTTATTTGTTTTTGAGAAAGGAACTAAAGTTGGTGGGTAGGAAGGGGAAGAGGAGAATAATTTCTAGATTCATCTCTTACTGTCCAAGTTTGAAGGTTCTACAGTACTTGTGTTTTACTAAAATGTAAAAGGATAAAAAATAAGAATTTAAGTTGGAATCTGAAGAGAAATATAAATAAGCTGAGGAAAACTGAATTGACTTTCAAGGAACAGTAGAAAAAAATTACACCTTGTATCTTCAAGCATTTTAATTGACTCATTGTTTTAACAATGATTCAAATGAAAACTTGGCGATTTGGAACTTCAGAAATTTAAGATATGTGCTGATAAGTGAACACTAATTGGTCAGCCCTAAAAAAAAAAATACATATAAACAACATTAAATGGACTCATCGGTTTGCATTTATACATTTATACACACACACACACACACACACACACACACGAACGTGAACACACATGCACACATTCCCACGCAAATATAAAATAATCATAATTAAAGAAAAAGAAGTCATGAATTTGACAGAAGATAGAAAAGGTTGGAGGGAAGAGAGGGGAGGGGAAATTATGCAAATAGTACACATATATAAATTTTTTAAATTAATTTAATAACATTTTATGTACTTAATTTTTTATATAGATATTAAAAATAGTAAATTTGGATATAAATAGTATGTTTGAAATACTAGGTTTTCCACCAGGGGGCGATAAAAAGTTAAATATAAAGTAATGTCATGTTTGAATTATTCAAACACATTTTCTTATAAGAAAATGTTTAAAAAATGTTTAACACATTTTTCTTTAAAAAACTCATTTTAAAATGTCTTTGAGGAAATAAAATTTTAGTAGTGATGAGGTGGCCAGGAAAGTTTAAGTCATTACAGTATTCTTCTGTCTAAGGCATCACATAGTGATAAATGGCCTGGATTATAATGAGGAGGAATTATAGCCAGGCAAGTCACATCAGAAAATGACTGTTAAGTCTCTCCTCAGCCTCCTTTCTCCAGTGATCCGTAAGTCCCATGCTTGCTTTCACTGTGTGCACCTGCTGGGGGTCTGCCAATTCCCGGCTATGGTTTTGCACATTCTGAAATGGTTCAGAGAAAATACACTGAATCTCCATTAGTAACATAACTCTATGAATTAGGTTGCTAGTAATGCTCAAACTAGTGTCATTTATCAGCATCATTTTGACTTTAAACTTTTAACTACGTGCCTTCTAACACTAAACAAAGTGGTCAGTAATATAGCCGTGCTCAGAACAAAGCCCCTGTCCTCCTGTCCTACCCTCTAAGAAGAGAAAAGGAAAGGGCGACAAGGTTCGGAGTGATGGTGTACACCTTTACTCCCAGCACTCAGGAAGCAGAGACAAGAGATCTCTACAAGCTCATGGCAGCCTGGTCTATATTGCAAGTTCTAGAGTGGCTAGGATGATATAGAGAAGCCCCTGTATCAAAAAATCAAAAACAGAATAAAAATGAAAAGATAATGAAGTAGGTCACAAGTAAGTCAGCAGTAGGTAAGAGGAGAGTGAGGTTAGTAATTTAAGTCATCCAGGAGAGAATCTTGAGTGAAGTGAGGATGAAGCTGAACACGCTGCACTGAACATGGCTTCCAAATGGACCGAAGAGGGATGTGTCCAGAGTATTCCAAAGAAAGCAAGCAGATGCATGTGACTGGGCCAGACAGAAAGTAAGAGAAATGAAAGGATAACAGAAACTGAAACAGGCAGGGGAGGATGTGGGTCATTCTGGGTAAGAGAGTAATGAGTCTGAATTTTAACCACTTTTATCTTGTAAATTCAGTTGAATACTGTATGTTCTAACAATGGAAGGCTGTTTCTGAACATCTTTCATGCCTTTTGCTAATCTCTGTTAAATATAAAGCACAATATTCAGTAAATTCTTGTATAAATTACTTAAGGTAAGTCATGAGGTAAAACAGTACATACTCGGTTCGTATTTCTGGATCACTATTACAGGAGTGACACATGGCACTGAATCGAGATACAAAGAAGTCATAACGTCTATGATAGGACGGTGTATCTTCTTCAATATTTGCAAATTTGACAAACTAAAAAACAAAAATAACAATACAAACAAAATACGTCACCTTTTAAAAGTGAGTAAACACACTTACCCTCCTTATCTATTACATTAACAAGCAACATCCAAATAAGCAAATGGAACACATAAAACAACAAAAACTGCATATGTACAAAAGGAATTTTGTAATAATGATCTTTTAGAAAACTAATGATACAGCTTTCTAAATAAATAGAGTCTTGCAACCTGGCTGATTTTCTAAAAGACATTTACTTTTCCTTTCTTTTTATTTTGTTTTTTTTGTATTTTTCAAATTTGCTATAATAAACATCACTTTTAAAATAGAATAAAAAAGTAGAAATAAAACAAAAATGGACACTAAGACCTTCCTTAAATGTGAGGAGGAAGTTGAAGAAGATAAACCTTTATTCTTTTGTTATTGAAAGTTATAAATACAAAGATAAACTGAGCAACTGTCTATGGCAGACAGCTTCTACCGCCCTTGTATACAAGAGCTGAATATAAAACGTGAAGACTCCAGAGGAGCTCTCCCAGTTCACTGAAGTTCTCATTCTGCAAACCAGAAGTTCTTTTGTGCTAATTTCTTAAATAGGGTAGAAGACAACAAAGAAAGACACATGTCTAGCTCTTTCCTCCACATACTTATGCATGGGTATGTGAACTCAAATACACATTCATACACCTCCACACATACATATACCTAATACTAGTAGTAGTAATAATAATAATAATAATAGTAGTAGTAGTAGTAGTAATAGTAGTAATGAAGAGGAGGAGGAAGAGAAGGAGGAGCAAGAAGAGGGAGAGGAGGGAGAGGAGGAGAAGAACAAGAAGGAGGAGGAGAGAGGGGAGGAAGAAGAGAAGAACAAGAAGAGGAGGAAGAGGAGGAAGAGGAAGAGGAAGAGGAGGGGAAGGAAGAAAAAATAAAACTTTATTTTATTATTTGGGAAATAGACGTGTTTAAGAGATACTCTGAGGTAGCAGCATGCAATCCTTTAGGTGCAGGCTTCCTCATCTGGAACACTACTAAAACCGGGGGGCCAGATAGAGCTTTTGCTACAGGACCTCCTTCAGGACTGCAGGATGCTGAGCAGAACCCTCACCTCCTGGATTAGACCTGCGCTTCAGAGTCAACTGTACAACAAACCAAAGCACCTACAGACACTTGTCATACATGGCAGGACAGTCAGGTTGAAGGCCCATGTTTTACTGTAATAACTAATTTGGCTGACTGTTCCTTCTGGATATGATTCAACAATACTTAAACAAAATTAATAAAATTAGCAATGAGGCTTGAATAGTGGCAAGGATCAACCAAGTAAAAGTATAAAAGCAATCTATATTTTCCCTGACTCATAGTATACGAAACTCTGAAGTACTTTTATAGCATAAACTGTATAAACACAAACTCTAGAGTAAAACGTAGGGCTGAATCTCTCTACAGGTACAACATTCTTTTTGCCTCTTGACAAATTATTTAACTGTGATTTCTCACACATTAAACAAGAATATTATTTCCAATTGTAAACTATGTAATATATTGGAAAAGCCTAGTATACGACATGTTTATCTAAAAGAATAAACAAAATATACTTGATCCAAAGTTGCACACTGTTGACATTTATAACTATTATGTACTATTATATTTAACAAGCTACGTTTTAGTTGTTTCTGAATCTGTATATTTGAGTATATGTACATGTGCCCATATGTGTGCATGGAGGCCAGAGGAGCACATCTGTGTGGTGTTCTAGCACTCTATGCTTTATTCTCTGCAGGCAGGATCTTTCACTGAATCTGCAGCAAAGATGGTGGCCAACAAGCCAGGGAGATTCTCCTTGTCATATCCCAATACAGTGCTGGGATTACAGGTACACATGAGACCATACCAGGCTTGTTATGTGGCCTTGATGATTTCAACTTCAGTCCTCATGCTTGTGCAGTATATAACCACTGGCCTATCTCTCCAGGCCTGCTCACAAAGTTATTTTATTATAAAACACACATCCCTTTCTAATTCAAAGTGTTTCAGATCTCAGAATATTTGTATAGTATGCATGCGATATTTGTTTAACTTTGCCATGGAGCATCTTAAATCTGACAATCTATCACAGAGCTCAAAAGTTGTAGGTTTTATAGCAATTCTGATTTTAGATTAGAAATGAGTAAAGTATATTTATACCATTTTATGTTATTTTAAATATTTGTAAATCAATGTATATGTGAGTATAATGTAATATTTTCTACATTTTTTTTTAATTTTTGAAGCTATGTACAACAAAAAAGGAGTAAATAAGAATAAGAAGTTCCTGGTACACTATCTTTTTAAAATTTAAACTGCTTAATATATTTTATTAATTCTTTAGAGTTTTACATGTGAATTAGATGTATTTTAATCATACACATCATCCCCTCCTCCCAATTGTAAAGGAAATAGGAGAAACCTTTAGGATTTCCCATGCCTGAAAACAAGCCGATCACATCACCTAACTGCATCTGTAAATATCTACTACTTATCTCTGAAATAAAATCATGATAGGGGTTTTGAGTGAATTATAGAATTACACTTTGGAGCTTTTATGACAATCTACCATGATCATATTAATAATGCTATGCCCTGCTCTAGGAGCTACCCACACACAGAGGTCTCGTCAGACTAGAACTACTTTTTATTTCACAGGTGAGAAACTGAGACGAAGGTTATCTAACTTGCCTAAACTACAAGACTATAAGTACACATGCAATACAAGCTCAGATCTGCAGTGGGAGTCACAACCTATATTACATTTCCCTATATCTGAAATTGCACATGTGGTGTTCTGAATGAGATTGGGCCCCAAAGGCTCATATGTTTAAATGCTTAGTCCTGGGTTAGTAGAACTATTTGGGAAAGATCGGGCAGTGTAGTTTTCCTCCTTGTTGGAGGAAGTGTATAACTTGGGTTGGGCTTTAAGGTTTTAAAAACCCAGGCCAGGTCAGTCTCACTCTTTGTCTGTGGATCAGGATGTAAAGCTCTCTGATCTACTGTTCCATGGCCATGCCTTTGCTTCCTGCCATGATGATGGACTAACCCTCTAAAACTGTAAGCAAGCCCCCAATTAAATGCTTTCCTCTATAAGATGCCTTAATTATGTTATCTTTTCACATCAATAAAACACTAATTAAGACAATGCCTAAACACCAACAAATCATTGATTCTGGTAGACCTAGTAAACTATGGGTAGGTATACAAAATATTCACATGGAGTGAATAACTTAAAGCTTCCTCCAAAAGTCTGAAACTATAAAACAAAAGCAGAAATGAAAGGTAAAAATATCACCATTTTATTTTTATTATCATGGCATGTTATTTCCCATTTTTAATTTAAAAACTAAGTTCAGGAGAGAAGGAAATGAATATAGTGAGAAGCAACAATTCAGAAGTGGCCTAAGGAAGGAAACACAAATTCTGGTTTTATAGCCAAGTAATAGGGAGGAAATAGTATATTCAATAAGTTAAAATAGAATATCTGAATGAATATACACATAATAATACAAAATTGAATCTCTAAGTCATATATAATCATATTCAAAATAGCTCAAAGTAGATAACAGAACTGAACTATAGAAGTCTTAGAAGAAATCTTAGGGGTAAATCTTTGACCATGGATTAGGCAATGTTTCTTATAAGGAATACTAACAGCACATAAAAGGGATGATAATAAAAATATGAATCAGATTTCATCGAAGCAACTCATCAACGAAGTATAAAAACACAGAACCAGAAAAAAATGCTGTAAGTCATATATCTGATAAAGGACTTGTATCAAGAATAGGTGAAGAATTTTAATAGGCAACCCAATTTTAAAAATAAGGACTTGAATAGATACTTATTCAGAGACTGACAGAAACTAAGAAGCTTCAAGAAAAATAAAAGACCAAAACCACAATGAAACACCATGATGATTTATCCACCCCTCTAACCATCAGTCCATGGATAGCAGGATTTCTTCACTTTTGGCTACAGTGAACGCTAGTTTTCAGTCTATACATAGACCCAGGTTTTCCACTCAGGTGATAACTGCTAAACAGTGTATTGTTGAGTCATAATAACTGTGTAACTGTACATTACAAATCAGATGCATCTCAATAGTGCTCTTGCTTTTGCAAAAGCAGTAAAGTAAAATAGTAGTATGAAAGGTTAGCATTGTAATGAACAAGTCAGAGAAAAATCAAACTGACAGGATTAGACTCATTTAGACACAGGTGCTCCATGATGATAGATTAATATCACAGATTCTATACAGACCAAGACACTGGAGAGAGTACGTTAATCTCTGCCATCTGTACTGTGTGTCCTAATGTCCTCACTGGGAAATGGCCTTTGATTTGATAGAATCATTCTAAGAAGAGATTAACTCCAGATGTGCTGATTAAACTTAGTAAGAAAACAATTGCTTTGCTTACAGAATTTGTTCCAAGAACCTGAAGCTTTGGTTCCCCTGATTCCAGGAGCTTTGCTACCATGTGAAGGAAGCTTTCGACAAATGGCTTGATGCTTTGAGAATGGCAGGCCATAAGAAGCTGGTCCAACGCCTCCATAGCGATTAGAACATACCTACGTTTAAAAAAACAAAACAAAACAAACAAACAAACAAAAAAAACAAAGTCAAAGCAGTGCTCTTAATTCTTCTGCTTTTCATTCAAATAGGTTTACTTAGATGTACAGAAAAAGGAAAAGGAAAGTAAAACCTAGTTTAGAAGTAGATCAAAGCTAGACTGTACTACTCTATTTCCTCTAGGAAACCTCAGAGCTACTGATGCTACCTGTGTGTAATCTGTCTTGAACACCATGGACATGGTTTTAACCATACTTATTTGTTTATGTTTTTAAGCATACTACAACAATTTATCTGTCTCCAACATAATTTACTTATATTTGTAAATAAAGATATATTTACTTACATATAAACATAATTATTGGGAGTAAAAATATATATACTTATATTTAAAATTAAATACTGCTACCAACAATAGAGGAATATAAGGGAATAAAATTCCTTTTTAAAATCAAACAGATTTTTATACAATAAAATTTAAATTCCATTTTAGTTGACATTCAATGATCAACTTTCAAACTGCCTGTGTAAATCCATGAAATATCTTAAGAGGTGACAGAGCAGAGGCACAACAAGCCAATGTGTCACTTGGAAAACAGGGTACTCTTAGAAATTAGACTGATACACTGTCACAATACAATGCCCTTTCAGTGCAAATTGCAAAGCTGAAACTGTTCAACAGAGAATGGCTAAGATGGGATTCCTTTATCATTAGATGCTGGGACAAACAGGGCAGTCCCAAATCAGAGCGTTACATGGTCAGCACTTGAGCAGCTAAGTCTGACAGGACTCACTCTCACTCTGCAGTGTCAAAAACTATATGGTAACAGGATATTGATTTGTTTTCAATTTAGACATTGACTTTTAAACACAGTATCCTTTAAACATCAATTAGAAGTTAACAAAACTTATAGATGCTACAGTTAGAGGCAAAGGTTACACCATGAGTTACTGTGTAAGAACCTGAGCCTCAGGAAAAGGAAGCTGCAGCAGTTATATGGCTCTCATACTTTTCTTTGCATTGCCCAGGGTTTATCCTCTGTGTACTGGTTTTTGTTTGTTTTTTGCCTGACTATCTGGCCCAAAAATTTATGAGATGACTTCATCTAGAAAGATTTTTAAAAGATCGTTGACAGTAATTCATGTTCTTACCCAGAACGGTGTCTGACCACATCCCTGCTCAGCCTTTCTGCCAGGTAGGTACCAATTCGATCTAGCTTCTCTGGTGCAGACACTGCATAAAATGTCAGTTTCTCCATATCAGCTTTAACAAGGCCATCCTGAAAATAACAACAAGTACATGATCTACATTTTCTAACTTATTTATTCATTTATTCATTCAAGTGTTGTCTAATTTACAACACATCTCTGAAGACTATAAGTTAATATACATTTTGCTGACTTTCTGGGTATAACCTCTGTGGTGCCAATATTAAAAATTTACATGCTCAGAACTTTAAAAAAAAAAATTCCCACTAAAGCAAAGTACTTAAAGGACCATCACAAACAATGACTGTTTGCAGAACTTTCATTTATAGTGAAGTAGCTAACAGTATGTAGGCAATAAAATATGTTTAACTAAAAAAATGTTTCAAACAAAATTTGCTTCAATTTAAATGTTTTAAATGTTATATGTAGTTTGTACTTTTTAGTATCTACAACAGTGAACATCTCCAGAGCTGAAGACTGAGCCCAAAGCTTGCATTGTAAGAGGTCTTCCAAAGAACTAAATTCCATCCTCTACATATAGCTTTTTAAATGATTCTGAACTTACTAGTATCATAAAAATCTGTTGTAATTAATCAACTAAAACATATTCAGAACTGTGTTTAGTTAGTATCAACAACTCATCCCTGATATGGACTATTATTAAGCCTTTCTTCTTTCTCTGTCTTCTAAAGATGGTTGCTATGATTCTTGTTTGTTGTTTTCTGAGACAGGGTCTCCCTACATAACCCTGGCTGTTCTGGTAGTCACTGTGGGGAGCCGCAGCTGCCACCCTATACATATATATTGAACACCTGGTCTCCGGCCAGAGCAGAGAGCATTGAGATAAACAAGCCTTAGTTGAAAAAGCTGTGTGCCTCTAGTTTGTGATGCAAGCTGGCATGATTTTCCTGCAGCCTATTATGTTTTGCCACGTAGCTGATGCTGACTGGGACCAGGGAAAGTATTTAACCCACAAGGGCTGGGGGCTGGAAGAATAGTAAGTAAGATGTAAGATGATAGAGTAGTGAGTAAGTATGTAAAGATAGAAGTAAGATGTATTAAATAGGAGTAAGTATGTATAGATAGGAGTAAGTATGTAGGATAGCAAGTAAGATGTAATGGATAGGAGTAAGTATATAGATATAGAAGTAAGATGTATGTAAGAATAGGAGTAAGTATGTAGATATAGAAGTAATGTATGTAAGAATAGGAGTAAGTATGTAGATATAGAAGTAAGATGTATGTAAGAATAGGAGTAAGTATGTAGATATAGAAGTAAGATGTATGTAAGAATAGGAGTAAGTAAGATGTAAGGATAGAAGTAAGATGTAAGAATAAGAATAGAAGTAAGATGTATGAAGTAAGATGTAGGGAATAGGAGTAAGTAAGAAGAAAGTAGAAAGATGTAACCAGTAAGATGTAAGAAGAAGATATAGAAGAATATAAAAGAAGTTAGCTAGAGAAGAAGTAAAAATGAAGGTTCCTGATTAAACTGCATGGAGAAGAGCTCATTGTTGCCTCCTTATTTCCGCTGGATGGAAAGGTGGCCGACATATGGTGGCCCGCGTACGGGGAAACCAGATACGGAAAAAGGCATACAACAAGTCACTACTTGGAGGAGGTTTGAAGTACCTCTTTCTCTGAGAACTGAAATCAAAGATGGATGAACCATAATGGGGTGCCACCATAACTGGCCTAATGATTCTTATGTTAATGCAAGTGACTCAACCATCACCCTCAATTTCTTGGTTAGGTATAGTCTAAGTGACTATGCTGCTTACATACATTAGATGGGGTGAGATATGAGATGGGTTAGATGATGAGTTTTGTAAGTCTATGCTTTTACCTTTATCTGCCCACCCGACAGCCTAGGTGTCTCTTCAGTGAAGTTACACAAACATATTTTGTATTTATTTGGCTAAAACCAGATACTCTGCAACCAGACTGCAACTCTGCTGTGCATGACTTCTTTTACTCAACTTATATCCTAGTAGTAGAGGTACCTTCTTTAGCTCTCAGCTTCCTCTAAATACCTGTCACATGCCTTCTCCAACATGCCCTCCACAAGCTCTTCAGAGATGGGTGGGGATGATTTTATTGTATGTAATATAATTTAGCTCATGGGGCTTATCCTTACTGTTCTATTTTAGCAAACAGATATCTTATTCATAAAACAGATATTGAGTGCAAACTACATGCCAGACACAGTCGCAGCACAGACATCACAGAAGCCATACTTGACAAAGAACTGTATTTGCTCAGTGAGGGCCCATGAGAACTGAGATAGGTTCTATTAATTGCTTCCATAAAATGACACATGGTAATTATAGGAAACCATTTATTTGTCTCCTTCAGCTCTTTGAAGGCAGAGATTAGGGCACATACCCTTCTGCATCTAAGCACCTACTGTCTAAATCATTCTGAATGCATTATAAGATGTTTGTGTTTAATAAAATAGCAACTGTGACAACTGAGTAGTATTTACCACATGAAGGTTTAAAATTTTTTAAAAAAAATGTTTGTAAAAATTATTTTTAAAGTCTATTTCATAGATGATTGTGACTTAAATAAAAAGTATCTGAATCTTGACAAAATATTATTTTTGTAATCATTCCTCAGTTCACCTGTTGTCATCACCTTTACAAGTGCTCAAGACTCAGCACTTAGTACAAGTAAAGGAGAAAGACTTAGATACCTTGGCCTGTTTCACATATCTCTACACTATGCCATCTACATGGACTTTAATAACTATGTGTACACTTCTCTGGAACACAATTATGTGACTACTCAGTCTATTTGTGGCCAACAATTTAACTATCCACTATACCCAACAGATAAAACAAGAGAAATTTAACTTGGATAATCAAATTGATCAATTTGTCTTTACCTTGAACACAACTAAGTTTCCAAGAATTTTTCTCTGTCTTCTCACTTGCAAGGAAGACACTAATCCTCATTTCTCAAGATGAGGGCATCTTTCAGTACTTAGCAGATTTTACTTCCTCTAAGAATGCTTCTCAGAGAATATGAACACAACATGGTACTTTCTTACACTAGAGACAATACTATTACCACCTGCATTTATTTACTAATTTATCTATCATGATTTAGTATGCTTTATGAGTCAATGGGACTCCTTCTTAAAAGCAAATATCATGTCTTTCAGCGTTTTTATATATCACAAATGATCCAGGATAATTGACAGACAATAGTATTTATGGCTAATTTCTTATATACAGATGGCCCCTTAAAGTTTTTTTTAATCAAAAGAAAAATTATATCAACTATAAACTAATGTTAATATAACTAGAAGACAGTTGGTTCCACTAAAACTTTTTCTGGAAATTAATTTGCATCACATTTTATGTCCCTTTATCAAAAAGCTAAGAGCCTTAGAAAAGCTGAGCAATGTCCAGCAAGCCCAGTCTCCCTGAAAGCAGTCAGCCTACCTATCCTATGTATCCTACGTATGCAATTAGTTTCTTTCAATTTTTGAGGCAGGGTTTCATTATATAGGCCAGGCTGGTCCCAACCTCACATTCTTCCTGACTTAGCCTTACAAATGCTGTGAATATAATTACATACCACCATCCAGCATCTTAGCTAGGACTTCTATTTTTATTGTAAAATGCCACAACCAAAAGCAACTTAGGGAGGAAAGGGTTTATTTATTTTATAGCTTACAGTCCATCTACAAGGAAAGTCAGGGCAGAAACTAAAGGCAGCATCCTAGAGGCAGGACTGACACTGAGGACTTGAAGGAATGATGGTTACTAGCTTGCTCCTCGTGGCTTGCTCAGCTTGTTTTCATATACCATTCAGGAGCACCAGCCTAGAGGTGGTAATGCCAACAGTGAGTTTGACTTCTCACATAAATTATCAATTAAAAGAATGCTCCGTAGACCAGATTTATCTGGCCAATCTGGTGAGGACACATTCTTAGCTGAGATTCCCTCTTTCCAATGACTCTAGCTGTGTCAAGGTATCATAAAGCTAACCAACATACCTAGCTAAGAACTACTTTTTAAAAAGGCAAATAGCTTCTGTCTACAATAGTCTCTTCATGATCTCAAGGTTGTGGAGAAAGAGGAACATTACTTCATTGCTGGTGGGATTACAAACTGATACAACCACTCTGGA
>NW_022196913.1:103775458-103813888 GCF_008632895.1 Mastomys coucha | reverse complement strand
TTCTTTGTTTTTTGGAGGGGGAACTGGGAATGGAGAAATTCGCATGTAAATAAAGAAAATATCTAAAAGAAAAAATAAATAAACAAACAAACAAACAAACAAACAAAAACAACAACAGAAAGAATAGATGGCCTATCCCTAATTGTTGTAAATTGTTGTTTGGATCTAAGCTTAGGTTTCATTTCCTTTGTCTGTCTTCTCCTAATCCCAAACTGGCCATCATTCTCATCCATTCATGCAGCACCCTGCATTTATTTAATTTCTCAACACATTTCCCCCACTGTGTTAAAATTGCTGACATTCTATCTATGCTTACTGAATGCAGAAACCATTCACTATTCAGTTGCATCCTGAGCACATAATATATGGCACAGGATCCTGAATGTTTGATGAGTGTTACTAACCTATCTAAATGAAAAGGGACACCATGCATCTATCATTTCAAATTTGCACCTATTATCTAAAAAAAGTAAGCAAGCAAGGGGCATGTAAAAATTAAAAGTTTAAAGTTTACTTGATGAGATGTGGGGACAAAAGAGCAATGAAGGGAACCCTAGGAAGCTCAGCAGCAGGCAGAATGGGTCAGAAAGAGAAGAAGCAGTAAATGGAGATCAAGTTACTTTAGGATCTTCAGGGAATATGTTGTCCACCAGACGTTTGTAGCGAGGACGCAAAGCAGAGCAGCAGCAGCACACTCCTGTTTAAAAAAAAAAAAAACAAAAGTAAAAAAGAATATAAAGGTTAATATTGCAAAATGATCTAGAAATTCATGTTTCTGAATACTCACTGCCCATTTAAAGACAAGTTTAACAGGGATATGGTCTATTAATTATTACATCTTCAGTCACATCAAATTTAGACATTGTATGGATAATTATATCGTTCAGTATGACATAAAAATTAAGGATACGGTTTTAAGTAGAACTAGAAGTAAGTTCAGAAACAGTTACCATAAGAGATCAATTTAATAGATTCTTCCCTACTCAATTTATCTTAGGAGTCAGAAGACAAAATCAGCTACAACAAACTGATTCAGTGGTGTACATGCACATACCCACAAATCCTACTGTAGCATTTAAGCCACTAATTTAATGGCTCGTCTGTCTTTCCTGGGACATGATAACTTTACAGATAGGTCCTATCTTTCATCTCTGTTGGTAATACTGTAAACTCTGTTGGTAAACTCTGTTGGTGTAATACTGGGTGAATTCAGTAAATGTCAGTAAAGAAGCAGGTAAAGAATGAACAAATGAATATCAGGGGAGATGCTATGCTCTCCTGGGCTTTCTGTGCTTTGCAGGATCTACTGCTCAGCACCTCTGAACACAGTGCTGAGCTACAGCCAGGGATGTGACTCATGAGTCATTATGTGTCATGTTCTATTACATCCCTCATGAATGTGTAGAACATTTTTCTGCTCATATAGACCATATCTGCTTATTCAAGATATATGTATTGAGTACCTACTAAGTGACCGATAGTCTCAAGCAATAAAGGGTATTGAACAAACAAACAAACAAAAGGGTAAATTTAAACTAGCAGTAAGAGAAAAGGCATGCAAATTCAAAGAGAAGGATGTTCATTACTTCTCTCTTCCTTAAAAAACAGCAGTTGCTAAAACTACATGAACACATACATCCCCACATCAAATGTGTTAGGTAAACTCATGGCAGCACCTGCCTTTATCTTCTGCCCACCTCCAACCTTCATCTATGTGCCTCATCTACTTCTCTGCAGCCAAAACAGTAGTCCTGCTATTCCAATAAGTTAGGGACACCTTCCGATTCCTCTGCCTGATGGCCAACTACCTAACTCCTCATTTAAATCATTGGCTGCCCTGACTCTCTTCTACTTTTGCTAAACATGCTTCTCATCCAACATACTAAATAACTCTCGTATTGTGCTTACTGGTTATCATCAGCCACCTTCACCAAAAGATAAGCTCAGAGGAAAGCAGAACCCATTCTTTTTTTTTTTTTGGCTTGTTCATAAATCCCAAGCAACTGGAACAAGACACAAGAGGGCTGGGATATTCTTGAATGAGTGCGTTACTCTATGGCTTCCTACATGCTTCCTATCTCCCTCTGTGGCTCCAACATGGGAATGGTATTTATAGCACATTTTTAGCAATATTTTCGCACTGATGCTTCCAAGAGTTCACTGATACTTGATTAAATTCATTAACATGTTCTAGTATTTTATAGTGTTCTTCAAACCTATAGCCTTTCTGTTACTAACCACTCTTTATACTTCACAAACAGCATATTCCAAAATAGCTTAATTTTTCAATGGATATGTTCTAAACTGTGAAAATATGTCAAAAAAAGATGAGCTTTAAAACTAAACTGTAAATGAAACAAACACTAGAGAATCTGCAACAAATAAAACTAATATATCTGTCTTACATGCAGCCTTCCACAGAAACAAGACTAACAGTGTGAATGACCGACAAGCCCAGGCTTCATCCCGGTCTTTCTATGGATAGCTTTGTGACTTGGGTAAGGCACTTCAGCTATTTGTAAAGAACTTATCCTGCACACCAATAACTTAATAAAAATATTGGCCTTGAAACATGATAAAATGGTTGTTCCCCCAACTTATGAACTGAGTTGGGAAGTCTGTGTCACCATGCATTTACATGGATTTAGTAACCAAGACAAGATATGGAAAACGTTGAAAATAGAAGAAAAACTTGTTCTTGCATCAAGTAATACTAAGTATGAAATATTTCATACTAAGTATGAAGCAATTTTCTGGAGACTCAGATTCTTTATGAAGTATGAGCTATCTACCAATTTTCAACTGACTGTTCAGCACAGCACGCTACCACAACCATCCAAAAGAAGGGGAAAAAATGAGCCTAGGTTTGCAA
Source organism: Mastomys coucha (assembly GCF_008632895.1). Lineage (NCBI taxonomy): Eukaryota > Metazoa > Chordata > Mammalia > Rodentia > Muridae > Mastomys > Mastomys coucha. Next base: position 103,811,016 of record NW_022196913.1, on the reverse strand, counting down.
TAAAGTGAGACTGTTAAAGCAATGATGAAACAAGAGTACATCTGAAGGGGATCTGTCCCTCATCCTTCCCAATCAGGCACCACTATGTAGGTATCACTCAGCATTCCTAGCAAACAAGGCTTGATTATCATTACTGATTCATAAAGGCAAGGATCTGGGCAGAGGAGAGGGGGATGGAGAACCTAGAGAGCTGACTCAGGAGTTAAGAGCACTTACTACTCTTCCAAAGGTCCATGTTCCATTCCCAGCACCCACATGGTGGCTCAAAACCATCTGTAATTCAGCCCCAGGGGATCACATCCTCTTGTGATTTCCATGGGTACCAGACATGCACATAGGGCCCAGACACACATAAAGGCAAATACTTATTATTTACTTAAAATAATGAAATAAACCAGGAGATGATGGTGCAGGCCTTTAATCCCAGCACTCAGGAGACAGAGGCAGGCAGATCTCTTTGAGTTTGAGGCCAGTCTAGTCCAGGGCAGAGAGAGATGCCACAGTCACTGAGGTGCTGAGAAGACGATGAAGCCAACAATCAGTGAGAAGACTGAGGCGCACAGTCAGCCAGCACCAATGGAAGACCCAACACAGTGTCCTGGAAAGGACTGGCAGCGGAGCTGCTCATGGGTCTTAGTGCCTTACGTCTCCTCCACATTAGAGTACTGCCTGTGAGAAGATTCTCAGCAAGCTAACTTCACTTAAAGGGCATTTTCTGGTTAAGAAAACCTGAAAAACAATATTGAATTTGCACTGCAAACGACAGTCCTGGTCCTCACTTTCGGTAAGCCTTGGCATACTATGTATGACTGCATATGAGCAAAAGGGTAAAAAGTGCAGAACACACAACCAACTAGCCAGGTGGGTGACTTACCTACCTACACCCAAGTCCTCTCCTTGTGTAAAGATGACATGACCATAACTAGTACCTACACTAATTAAATAATTAAATGTATATATTAAGCTCTCAGTAAGGAAGCATTCAAGAAAATGCTATTATTAGTGATAAAGTGGAAGCAGTTTCACAGTAAGAGTAAGCTGGAGATGGAGAATCTTTTAGAGAATACTGGCAACTGTGCGAAACCTTTGCTGTAAATTAATCATCAATACATGGAATATAGGGTTCACAGCAGCTTCAATAATGAGTAAGAACAAGGAGGGGTAAGCGCTATGTTCAGAACATGACCTGCACAGCACCATAACTCAGGACTTCACAGCATGGTTCCTCTATCCCTCTATCCCTCTATCCCTCTATCTCAGAGGAAGTTATTACCTACAGCAAGGAAGTGCCCCCAGCAGCTGATCTACCCCAAACTGCAAAGCTAGTGAGGATGATGGGCCCTGCAATCCCAGCCCAGACCTGATGGCTTCAAACAGAAACTGCCACACTAATTCATGTACCAATTTCTTTCTACAAACCTCACCGCAGTGACATGTATATCTCAAAGATAAGGAATGTGCTGCCACTTTAGGAAATAACACTTTCTCAGAAAAGCCTCAAACACCTTCTGATTACTTATATAAATAAACACACATACACACACACACACACACAAAACAGCATAGGAAATTCATTAAAATATTTCAATTTACTCAAGTTTATATAAAATTAGATTAAAGGCAATACATGGTTAAGAGTATGATGATAAAAATTATAGAAGCAACTATTCTAAATAGTCAAATAAGAGAATATTATATATATAAACAGCAAATATGTAAGATAAGACTCACTACACCTACTCAGATAAAGACATGTGGATGACTCTCCTGGTGAAGTGAACTCATACGGTTTCTCCAGCTCAGCTGCAGGCACCTGAACATAGTCCTTCATGTTGTGAGACTGCTTTTTAGACCATCTTCCTGCCTGACAATCCTGTGGCCTACTGCTGAGGAAGTATCTGGTTCATTTTACTGCTAATTAATTAACAGAGAGTAGAGTGCTGGGGCTTATCTAAGTTCTTACTGATATTACAGATAAAGCTATTCAGAACTTGATAATATCTTTATCGAATTCTGCTAAGACCAATTAGCTTTCAATAAGACCTTAAAATATCTATATAGCTACGTAATAGAAATGTCTTTCTGGAATTTAAATAAGTGAGCCTACTTGTGCCCTTTTTCCTTACGAGCCCTTCTTGCTGATCCTAGCTTCTAATCCCTTCCAACAAACTCACTCAAGTCCAAGTCACATCTATTTGAACTTTTCTTTGGAAAAGCAAAGAGACTATGAATATAAACAAGCAACAACAACAACAAAAACAAAAAACAAAAATGCTGAGTAAATGTAATCCAAAAATATGAATTTTTAATTAATTCAACTTTGGCATATACATAAGAGCAAGGAGAGGTATATGGGAGGGTTTCGAAGGAGGAAAGGGGAAATATGTAATTATATTACCTAAATATAGAAATAATTTTTAAAAGCTATTATTTTTCTATAGTGTATGTTTGGAAGGCTCAAAAGAAACTAGAAGATGAAACTCAAACACACTAGAAACAGAAAATTATGATCCAATGCAAAATCAGAAAGCTGAAGAGCCTTCTGAAGAGATGGCTGAGCAGTTAACTGTGCTTGTTGTTTTAAATACCAGCACCTACATATCAAACTGGTTATCCTGCATTTGCCTTTAACCACAGCTCTAATAGGAAAGTCTATCTTCCAGCCACCTGAGGAAACATAACTCTGAGGTTCAAGGAGAGACCCTGCTTCAGAGGAATAGGCACAGAATGATAAAGGACAGTAGATACCTTCTCTGTTCCCTACGAACATACTTATACTCCCATGCATCCATTTAAGGAAACATACATACAATAAACAAACAAACAAAATACAACAGCAGCAAAAACAAACCAAGATTTTCACCCTTAAACAAAACAAAACAAAAAATAGTGCCATGCAGTATATTCCAGTAGTGTGTTGACATATTTAGGAACAATCTGAGCCTAAGGATATGAACAGGAAAACACTAACCATACTACTTCTCATTATCATAAGCTCTAGTAAAACACTTGTCTTTTTTGTTGTTCTGTTGTTAAATAATATCTAAGCCTTTTCAGTTCTTATATGTAACATATGAAGAATTCACTAATATATTTAAAGGCTATTGTATTTCATACTGTTTTGGTATGTGTCCATGCACATACATGTGTGTGCAGGTGTACCTTTATGACTATGCATATGAAAGCCAGAGAAAAACTTCAGTTGTTGATCCTCAGGTGCTGTTTATCTCTCTATCTTTTTTTCTTTGAGACAAGGTCTCTCGCTGTCCTGGATGTCACCAAGGTGGCTAGAGCACCTAGCCACCCAATTCCTATGATCTTCCGATCTTGGCCTCCCTAGCATTAAGATTACATGTGTGCCACATCTCTTTTTTGTTTTGTTTTCACATTGATTCTTGGGATCAAACTTAGCAGGGCTGGTAAAGTGGCTTAGCAGTTAAGAGTATATACCGCTCTTCCAGAAGGCCTGAATTTGATTCCTGAACCTACAGACAGCTCACAACTGTCTGTAACTTCAGTACAACAGACTCCAATGCCTCCAGCCTCCTTGAATACTTGCACCTATGTGTACATATTCCCACACAGAAACATATACAGAATTTAAAATAAGTTATTTAAAAAGCAAAAGACTCACTACTTTACTGACAGCCTTCTTGCAAGCCCTTCCCAACGCATACTTTGCCGTGGGAAAGGCCATGATGACTCATCTGTTCACTAAACTGTTTCCTTCATGACACCCATACTGCTGACTCATTTACATGCATGTCTCTTTACCAGTAGGACATCAGTCCCTCAAGCTGTCATTGAACAGTGTGGCATAGAGCAGGCATTGATAAAAATGCTATTCAGCAAATGAACAAGGACACAAAGTTAACTGATTTTTAAAGTGTATACCTGCTGCTATACGCTGTTATCATGTTGGTAATGATAAAGAAACCTACTCCCCACAAAGTATGACTTAAAAAAAATTACTAGAAAATTATTTCTCAAGAAAACAAGTGACTCTGCCAGCTGAGTAATTGTTAACATCCCAGGTTGATAAAATTAATAAGGTGAAAAGGGACAAACTTCTTATATGAAGCTTTAAAAACATTACCACTTTAAGATCTCCAGCTCTGTGATACCCAAAACCTTTATAAAAGAGACCGCTTAAGCAAGTCATTAACTTACTGTCAAAGTAAGACGTTTGCCTCATGCAATCAAAATCAGTAATCTTCCAGTCCTATTCACCCATGCCCTTTTCCAGTATATCTCTTGCTCTCTTCTTCTGACTATATTCATGTTATGACTCCGACTCCACTTCAATGCACATGTGTACATATGTAAGAATAATACTACATTAAGAATAAGAATTATGGGAATAAAAAAGGTAACCACTTACTAGACACAGTAGTTAAAACTTATGCTTTAAAATGAGAAATAAACATGTGAGGACAAGAGATATGAGTGTCATGAGAGCCACAGAAACTAAGAGTAGAGAGAAAATACTTATGGCTCAAGTCAAGCAAGGTCCCTGTACTTCAACTGGAACATGAGGCTTGGTGAAGAATGAGCAGGACTGAGGTACAAGAATCATGAGGCAGTGAAACAACTGCACAGTAATAGAACAAGTGGAATGTAAGGGCGGCTCAGGGAAAATCAAAATGCATATTCTAGAGACATGACCTTGAAAGGAACAGTCCCAAAGAAAACATGGGAAGAATTGGGTGACTCCACTTGGGGCCATAGGAGAGGGAAAGCAACCAAGTATTACCTTCAGGAGTGTGTTCCCTTTAAAAGGATTTTAATCCATTAGAGGAGTATTTTATTACAAGTCTTTCCACATGTAATTATGCACCACCTCTCCTTTCTGTCTCGATTTCACCACTTGGTTTTTATTCCAAGGCACATCAATCTTACAGGTGGAAAGGGCTACAGTGCAATGTATGAACTAAAGCACCAGCTCTGTTCAGAAGATGGCCTCCAGGGCACTCACATGCTTTCCTCTACAGTAGGAAAGCTTGTATAAAATTCCTGCATACTTACTTTTCAAACTGTTCTGAGATAGATGCCATCTGTATTTTTAAAAACAGTTACCTTTTCTTCTTTAGTCAGCCTGTTATTGATCTATATCCAACAACTTTCCCTCCATATTATTGCAATTTTAGTTTTAAAACAAAATTGAGTACTAGAAACTCTATTTAAAGGAAGTCAGCATATGGATTTATATCTGCATTTAACTGTGTTGTATAGTACACTAACTTAAGATTTTTAAAAATAATATCAGAGGTACCCAATGACAAGAGTAATAAAACACTGAATAATCCTGACTTTGAGAAAATAACACAAGAGATTTTATTTGAAAACTGTCAGAAACCATCATTTGGGAAAAATTAATGGATGTATTAAAATCAGAAGATAGAATTTCCTTCTCAATTTATCTGATGCTAGCTCTGTCTGCAAACAAATATGCAGGGATCCAGTGAATGACACAGAAACTGGAGCAGAGTTGTGGCCAGGACAAAAAGCCGCCAGTCCCTGAAGCACCCAGTGCATAGATTGTGGCTCACTCTTAATTCTGAGAGCATGCCCCCAGACACTGAAAGTCACAGACCAACTTCAAATATGCTTGGGTGGCAGTCATGACAAAGAGAGTAAACCATATGTATCAAGGTAAGTAGGTGGTTAATTTTCTTGTGTGCTATTTTTTATTTGCAAGTTCATCATTATAAAGTTTTTTTAAACAAAAATATTTTCTAAAGGAGGTAAGAAGATTGCACAGAGTTGGCAACTAAAGGGGTGCGATATTGTGTGTGTGTGTGTGTGTGTGTGTGTGTGTGTGTGTATTAATGTCTTTTATATAAAGTTAGCAGCACTATTACAAGTATTAAAAGAATTTATATTCTTTTGAGTGTCATTGTTTACAGCAGTTAATAATGGCTTTTCTCTCTAACTCAAACTACTACACATTGCAGAGATGATGTGTTTAAAGAGAAGAGGTAATTCTGTAATTATCTCAGATAAAAGTTAGGAATCATGATAAAAAAAAAACAGAGGAAAGGCAAAGGCTATAAAAAATTTATGTTGGAACTAAAATAAATGAAAATATTAAATATGGAAGCACCAATTTCAATCACTGAAAATACTAGCTAGGAAAAAAAGTTTAAAAAGTGGGGTGAGAAAACTACTCATTAGCTTCAAAAAATGTTTCTAATGTTCAGTTAGGGCAAGCTGGAGAAAGTCAAGGCGACAGTTTGCCTTTGGAGTATATATCAACATCTCAGATTCTAGAATCTCTGTTGGAACTTAGCTTTTAACTTCTCAGAGAGCAAATCACGAAAAATACACGAAAAAGCTAATTTGGCCTCCAGAGAACTACATTCATTCCTTGATATTTCATTCAAACTTATATATTCCTTTCCCATTCCATTAGGAGCAAACAAAGCAACAGGCAAGAAAATAAGGACTCTGCTCAATTCTTGCAAATTTTTTCAAGTGTTAAATATATTTATTTATTAAGCATAGATAAATATATACTACCTTAGAAAAAGAAAAAAAATACTATACCATCAGTTCATACCAAAGTTTAATAAATAAAAGCACTGTTGAGCGAACAGATTTGCTTCACTAAGCACCTGAAATACACTTGATATGGGATAAGTCTTCCTCTAAAATTTCTATGTTGAAGCCCTAACTTCTGGTTCCTCTAAATGTGCCCAAATTCGTAGATTAGGTCTTTGTAAAGGTCATCTAATTAGATGAAGTCTTCAAGGTGGTCTGTAGTCCAGTTTATTAGTGTTCACTTTTATGAAAAGGGTAAATTTAAGGGCAGGCACACAGGAGAATTACAGGTATATAACCACCTATAAACAGGAGAAAGGTCTTCAGCAGCTCCTTCCTTCTTCAGAAAGAACCCATCTTCCAGTATCTTTATTTCAGATTTCTAGCCCCCAAGTTGCTAGCCAAATAATGGCTGTTGTTTGAACTCTTCAGGTTGTGGTATTTGATTGCAGTAGCCATGACACACTAACACAGCATCAGTACATGCAGTGTTCCACAGAAGCACAAACCCTGATTTCTTAGATACAGTGCAAAATGCAAATCCTGAAGCCTCAGGGGTTCTAACTGGCTCCAGTACCTAATCCACCCAGACATCCCAGCTCCCATCTTTCCCTCATCCCACAGCCTCATTCTTTCAGAATGCATTCAATAAATGTCTGAGTGTCCACTACATCTAGGTTCTCCTTACTTAATCTTCAGATAACCATTAAGACAGAAAATTTCACAAATAAGGAGACAGAAGGTACATTGTACAAAATCATATATACAACTAGATGTGGTAGATTAGTTAACCTGTGCTCTTAATTATGGCGTTATACTACTCTACTGATATCCTCAGATAGCTTGGGGAAGAGGGGGGAATTAAACTGTCTAATTTGAAGAGTAAAGCAACATATTTAAAGTATTTGGGAGCTTACAAAAGGTTAAACAATCATTACCATTGCTCTCCAGGAACACAAACATGCGGAAGACAACAGCAAAATGAGAAATGAAAGGCTACCAGAGAATTTACCAGAATTTAATGCTTCCAGTGAAGATCTTTTCTTTCCTACTAAAGGTTAGTGCTGAATTCTAAAATACCTCTACAAATGTTAAGAACACAGGAACAGGCAGAGAGGCTAAAATTCAATTCTGGCCCTAGATACCTATGAGACTATCAAAAAGCAAGAAGAGAAAGGTTTGCTCCCATGGGAAGTCACCTGGGTAGCCCCATGAGAGGTCACCTGGGTAGCTTCCCATGTGTTGGATCAGAGAGAGAACTGCAGCAAAACTCAATCATCCCTCCTACAGGCACTTCTTAGGAAAAGGTAGAGAGAACTCTACCACTGCACAGTATCTCAAATGCCGCTGCCACCTAGGACCTCAGGTATCTTAGGTTCTCCCACCCACAGTTCAACTGCAAGAATGTCTCAAGACAAACAGACAAAATAATGTACTTCTACAAATCATTCACAAAAGTTCTGTCAGTAAATCCATCCACACACAAGCTCCAACAAAGCCTAAGGTTCATCTTATTTATGGAGTGGGAACCCACTCTATGACAGTCGCAATTACAGTAGTCTGAAAATAAATACTTTACATATTTTAAGCTAAAAAAAACATACTATATGATTTTTTAAAATCCAGATATAAATATTTTTAATTAAGAGATTGAGAAGAACTGAAATTTCAGAATCTTTCATTTTAACAAGCCTACTAATGTACTTTGGGAAAAGGAGACCAAATGAATCAATAACATAAAAAACAGTCTTACTTTCAAGTTATTATAAAAATCTCTTCTAATACATCTTTTTTTTGTTGTTTTTTGGGTTTTTTGTTGTTGTTGTTGTTGTTGTTTCGAGACAGGGTTTTCTCTGTGTAGTCCTGGCTGTCCTGGAACTCACTCTGTAGACCAGGCTGGCCTTGAACTCAGAAATCTGCCTGCCTCTGCCTCCCATGTGCTAGGATTAAAGGCATGCGCCACCACTGCCTGGCTTTCTAATACATCTTTATCATGATTTTGCAAGTATGTATGTAGTATCAATGTACTGCTACCCTACTGTCCACAATGAATACAAATAAAATCAGAGTTGAGTTTTTCCTGCAGATTTTTAGTTGAGCATTTAAAAAAAAAAAAAAAGGGGGGGTGGGGGAGACAAGTAGAGTGTCGAGTTAAATAAACCAAGGTAAAACAGCTTTGAGAAAAGAACCCCTGAATTAAGGGAAAGCAACCCTTCCCAAGTATGGGCCATAAGGAACCTTTCACAGACAGTGACCATTCACAGATGTCTTTCTCATGAGTCTAGCCAGGATGATGAGGCTGGGTTAGGTTATTTTAAATTAAGCATCCTATGAATATTTGACAAATAAAATATGAGGTATTTTGGGCAAAATTCAAAACAGCTTCCTAGTTGACTATTTAAATTTCAACAATATTTTATTTCCTAGTTAGTCATAATGTAACCAAGGTGTTAAATCTGTGGGAGTATTTGTAAATTCCAAGATTATTCTTAGAAGAAATACATTTAATATACCAACAGCACTGATTCTTCTTATGGATTCTAGAACACCCACAGCATCTACACCATATGTTAAAAGATTTTCCTTTTAATTGAATGGTTAAGATGTCTGCCTAAATTGAATTGTAGGGTTTCAATTATTAGTCTAAATAAAATATTTTAAATAATATCTCCCTTATTTAAATTTAAATTAGGAAGGAAAAAAAACATAGCATAGAATTTGTTGGGCAAGCTTAACTAAAGGAAAAGTTCAACAAAAACATAATTTCAACCTTCAAGGTTCAGTTTGATCTATGTCCCCAAACTTCCAACTCAAACACAGAAACCTTGAATATTTCTGAATATTTCTTGAATATCATTCTCCCTACCTCTGTTCCCTTCCTTCCCCCCAGCTCTTTTTCTCTCAGTGAGGGAACTGAACTCATGACCTTATCTATGCTACATAAGAGATATCACTGAGTTGTAGCAACAGTCTTCTAAGCCTTTCCAAGCCATACATGAGAAGATGATACATACATATGTCAGAAGATATGTCAGAAGTTCAAAAGCTCAAATTTGCACATATTCTCTTATAAATACACTGTGGCCACTGAATATACAAATGATTGAGTTTTACAATAACCAAAACTCAAGACACAGTTGCTCTAAGTGGGGAGCAGGGATAAAAATAAATATGAAAGCTTAACTGAGGAAGGAGAAGGAATGACCACACAGAGGAAGAGATAAAGAAAAGGGATAAATCACATTAAGGATTTTGAAAAAAGCCTAGAGAATTATATTATTTTATGGCTACTTTACAGGTATTGTGTTTGTGGGGAAGAGGTGCTGTGTGTAGTTTAATTGAAGTTATGCCACTTAATGCCAGCCTCCAATAAATAAGGATATGTAACAAAAACTCCAGTACCAGGCATAGAGAGGCTCCTTCTCAGCTGTTGATGGGGAAGTGTAAGAGAACGCCCCAGTCTATACTGTTGCCACTCTCAGTGCCTTCCAGAAATGAAGGTAACACCCTATTCCTGAAGACACCACAGACTTAACAGATCTATAACAATCTGAAGCAATCAATTTGGATTTGGCCTGAAGACCTCCTTACTGAGAACTATCTCTTATGGTTTCGGAAGGAGTCAAGCAAATTGCCAACTGGAAAAAAAATCAATAATTTTATCCAGCTCTAACACCAGTGAGCCACAACAATAACCAGCATGGCAAGATACAAGATACAGCAGTGGCACTTATACTTTGGGAGTAACCATCAGAAACCTAACTGGACTCAACAGGAGGGAATTCATATATGACACTGTAAAATTAGCCAACTGCTAATGGTTGATGAGGTAGCCAAACTTAAGCAAAAAGTTTCCACTGCCATTTTTGTAAACCAATATAAGCTTAACTGCATTATAAATACCTAGTTTTATAGCCTCTATAAAGTGTAGCTCTTGCCTCTCATTAAAAAAAAAAAAAAAAAAAAAAAAAAAAAAAGCTTTTTGCACCAGAGAACATTACAGAACGCCAAAGTGGTCAAAATGCAGAGGCCCAAGGAACATCATGGAAGGAGGTAAATAGACTATTATGAGCCAGAGAGGACAAGGATATTTGTTTTAAGACATTCTCTTCTAAATAAGGAAGAGGAAGAGGAGGGGAAGGAGGAAGAGGAAGAGGAGAAAGAGGACAATGATGATGGCGACAACAGCAATGACAATAAATATGATGACAACACTAGTAGACAAGTGGTAGACTGATTTGGTGCAGAAGTTGGGGTAAATATGATCAAGACATAATTTATGGAATTCTCTAAGTTTTAATAAAAATACTGCAGAGCTTGGCCATGTGGAAGGAACAAGTGTAACATGGTTTCCTGCCCCTAGAACAGAGTCAGCAGGGTATAGGTCTCCATGAGTGTTGATGGTTGCTGTGGGCATAAGGCTTGTTTGTATAACAATGTACATATTTTCATGTTTCTCCTTTTAGGAATGTCCTCTCTGCTAAGGTTAATGATGCCATGATAATCATAGCCAGCACAAATCCAAGAGAGACAAGAGTGTGGCTAATGTCTCAGCAAGGTGGTAAATGCTGTGAGACCTTTGGGACAGCCCTTAAAGCTGTGGGAAAGAACTCTGAAAATACGAGTTCAAGAATATATAACTTTTCAATTATGAAAAATATAAGGATATAATACAAATTGTATAAGGAGCTTCATAGATCTAAAAGAACAGAGGCGGATCCACTTGGAGCCAGCTTGTTAGAAAAATACAAAGGTAGGTAAAATCCTAAATTCAACGTCAGCCTGAGACACAGCTAGGCTGGGCCCAGGCATGGTAGAAATGGTAATCTCAGGACAGGATCCCATGAAGCTAGCTCACTGTCTGTGCTTACAAAGGCAGGCAGATATCTAAATTCATTTGCAATGTTAAAAAAAATGTGCTTGCTGTCTCTTTCTAAGAATCAAAGGAGTGGGGTCATCAAGGGATGCTGATTCAAGGGATAATCAAAAAGGAAGCTGGGGTAATGACTGAATTGATATGTTAATAAAAGGCTGGGCTTTTGATCTGCAAAAGATGAGCTATCTAGAGAATTTCTAGAATTGCAAAAGAGAGCTGTCACAAGAGAGAGCTGGAAAGACAAAGGGGGAGAGGAAGAAGGAAGAGAGAGGGAGAGAGGGAGAGAGTGTGGGAGTGAAGGAGAGGTGTCTGGAAAGCTGTCTCAAGCAGAATATAAGCTATTAGCTTGCTACCCATGATTAGACTTCAAGTTGCTACTTTCGCAGCTCCCAGACACCCCTTCCTCAGGAGCCCTCACCAAGCCAAGGCTGGATCTTGTCCAAAAAAAAACTTCCAAGAATGTAAAAAGAAACTTTCTAATCAATATTTTTGAATGGATCAAAAAACATTATACTATCATAAGATTTCAATCTATTACTAAAATTTCTCAAGTCTAAAAATAAAGGTAGAATATAAGCAAAGCAACTTATTTTCTGTGGAATTATACACAAAGAATCTAGAAAACTAAGTATTTGTGGCAATTTTTAAATTACATACCTATAAATAATAGGTTTACTCTTAAAAATGGAAAAGATCAATAGAAAATCATCTCACCTCTGTGCAAATACCATTAAGCACTTACTTAAGAACACTGAGGCACAGTACAATTTTAGACAGAAATGTCAGAGTGGTTGAATCAACTGCCACTGTGGCAAAAGCACAGCAGCTAAACAACATGTAATTATATTCAGCCCTCACACCACACCACACCAAGGAGCTCACAGGGAAGGAAGAGAGAGCAATATTAGAAGTGTAAGAGAAGTCTCAATCAAGCATACTGATGCTCTTAGTGACAGACAAGTCTCTGACCTTTCCTCGAGAACTTTATTATATACAGCCAGCCATCTGCTGCCTGAAAACCACTCAGTTCTTTCACAAATACATAATGCAATGAGGCTTGAACACTGCAGCAATGGAATAAGCCACTAGTAATCTGGTTCTATACACTTCATTTTAGATTACGCATACGGAGGTGCCCTAACTTCTATTTGCAAACCACATTGCCAGTTTGCATACACTTACTATAATTTGACAGTCTCTTCTCCCAGATAGGAAGTAGTGACAAGACAGTTAAGAACAGAAGCATAGGATTACATGTACTGGGCCTGAAATAGGACTACTTTGAAGTTCAAAATTTTAAAATAAATTCCCTGACGCTCCATAAACTTCCTCAATTGTCATAATATCAGGTCAGATTGTATGAGAATGTCACTACTACTATTTCTTGCTACTTTGGACTATTCAAAAGCTACCATAAACAGATAGCCTGACTAGCATAGGAAACAAGTACAAACCCTCATGTAACTCTCTGTCTGGGTAGGATAAATTTGCTAAACACCTTTCTTTCCCAATAGACTGTGCTCCTCCATTAGGCTTTGCTTCACTAGCAAAGACAAAGCTGTAACGATATCTATCTGATATTGAACAAAAGATAGACTTACTAAATCCCCTCCCGTGTCTGTCTATGTGTGAGTGTGTAAATGTGCCCGGTTATTTTCCCATTCTTTTGATTTACTTTGAGTATTTCCCCTATGCTTGCCTTTCTGCTATCTCACTATTTCTGTCATACCATTTAAGGCACTCTGGTTTTTGAAAGTATTGTCTACTCATCTTCCTGTTAGTGTCATGGACACTCTCCTAAGCTACCACAGCCACATTCTCAAGGCTTTTTTAAAATCTCCTTTTATGTTACAGCTATGTGCATAATAAATGGTATAGCCTTTTTGAAGCTGGGGACCACTTTATCCAACCCTGCATTCTCTATCTTGTCTATGCCATGCAAATGTAGGCATTAAAATACCAAGTAAGCATGTCCCTAACATATTCACCAGAAAAACAAAATTGAAAGAGAACATCCCTAATTCCACTATCACACCTGCATTGTCTGTAACAGAAATAGGTTACATAGAAGAGCTATAATATATTCTGTCCTGGAGACTGGTAGACCAAAAAGGTGAGACACCATCAGCTAAACTGCTTTGGGTTTTGCCTCAGAGTTCATGAGCTTTTGACTCTAAACTTTAATCTTGTACTTTCTATCCACTTTTTAAAAGCAGTCAATGTCACTTTCCTACTAAAATTAAATGTAGAACATCACATATAAATGAGGTTAAAAAAACAAAAACAAAAAGCAAAGTTACTCCAACTGACGCTGGGTGGACCACCTGCTCAATGTCTTAGGCATCGTTTTCACATTATTACACCTGGCATGGAAGGGGGCATTCTGAAAACCCATGTTTCAGAGGCACCTTAGGCTTCCCTTCCTCTGCCTACCAATGAGGGTTTTAAAAGCAGGAAACATCCTGTGCCAGACAAGGGAATGGAGTTTTGTAAATAAAGTCATTACAAAAAGGTCTGGCCCATCTGTCACCTCTTTCTGGGATATAGATAGTTCCATTTTATGAAGTGCTGTGTTACAAGGCTAAGACTGTGTCCATTGTGCCAAGTATATTTTACCCTTCCAAAACCAATCAAAATGCTAGGGTGGAATGAAGGGAAAGGTGACATAGAATGGAGAAGTTACCCATCTGCTTCTCAGCAGTACTGCAAATTAAAGAAAATGAACTTCTGAAATTTACACAGGCCAGCAAGAGAGAGAGAGAGAGAAAGAGAGAGAGAGAGAGAGAGAGAGAGAGAGAGAGAGAGAGAGAGAGAGAGAGAGAGAAAGCTTTAAGGACTCAGATCATAATCTCAATAAGTATGACCCTGCCTTGAATGCCCTTTCTCTTTAAATGCCCAATTTCACCCAGCTGAAGTAGGTGTCAACATAAGGCCTGAAGTAACTATTCTTTTCTGCCAACATTCCTGTCCTAATACATTAACAAGTACCTCTAAAACCAAACAATTACATAAGTATAATATTGCATCTACAAATTTTTTAAAAGATGTATTTATTTTTATTTATATGAGTACACTGTAGCTGTCTTCAGACCCACACCAGAAGAGTGCATCAGATCACATTATAGATGGTTGTGAGGCACCATGTGGTTGCTGGAAATTGAACTTAGGACCTCTGGAAGAACAGTCAGTGCTCTTAACTGCTGAGCCATCTCTCCAGCCCCAGCATCTACAAATTTTTAAGAGATACTATCTTTTCCCAGTTATTGAGTCAAATATCTAGGAAAAAAAAACAAAACATAACAAAACAAAACAAAAACCTTTTAACTAAGTTCCTAAAACCAACAATTTAAGTTAGGTATCACAAAAGGAGCACTCCACTCATTTCTCAGGATCTGTGCTAATCAAGCACGTTTTACATGCTCATGAGATCCCAGGAATCATAATAGCAAACATAATACCTTGTACTTCAGTTTACTTAGCAGGAGTGAGAGCCATTTAAAGTTAACTTGCAACTACAGCACCAAGAATAAGATAGTGAATTATCAAGACAGCTGTTCAAAAATGCCCACTAGGGAGCAGAGTATGAAGACTATTTACCATTATCCAGAAAACTACTGGAGTGCAGGTGGTAAAAAGAAAAGGTACAGCTGACTAACTCACCAAGTAAGGAGGGGCAATGATGGCAGTTAGAAAGAACTCCTCCTGAAGGCTATGAACAAATGTTTTAATGACTAAATTTAGAATAGATAAATTTAGTTCAGAGGTACAATGGGAAGGTGGCTCCTTTCTTAATAAAATGTAAAATTATGCCAACAATAACATCCAGAGTTAGAGAGCAAGAGACAAAGGTGCCAAGAAGGAATGGGATGCCTTCCATGGAAAGAAGAAAAATACTATTAGCTCCTCTTTCCTTCAGAACATCCTCAAGAGCTGGCTCATTTCAAGAACTGAATGAGCCTGGCAGAATTTTGACAGGTCTGACATTAATCAAAGTAGGAAGTGCCAACATTCACTTTGTGATCCCACTTGCCTAAAACTGTATTCACTCTACAACAGACAGTCATTGCAAAGAAGATACAAAAAACTATCAACTCCCATAAACTGAACTCCCCCACAGTGACTCATCTCACCCGTTCAGGATTTCAAGACTAAAACCTCTACTTAATAAAGCATAAAACACTTCAAATGGAAGAGACAAATGATAGATGACCCCATTCCTGTGCTTCCTGTTCCCCAACACACTGCACAACCTCGGCAAAGCATTCGCTGAAGTTCACATCTCTGAGCATCTCACAACAATCAGATGCCAGGCACCACTTTCCTATGTAGCTAACACCATGTGGTTGGGTTTTTTTTCCTAGTCTGCAGGCTACAAGAAGAACCTGTTCAGTAGTTCAATGTCTTGTTTTGGGTTTTGAAAAAGTTGCATTAAAGCTGTAACCTTAAGCTCTATTTTTTTTCCCCAATTATAGAGTGCTAACTGTAGAAAATCTGGAAATCAAATTAAGAAAACAAATTCCTCAGGCATACTAGTACATAACTATAATCCCCAGCACTTGGGAAACTGAGGCGGTGGGAATGCTAGTTTCAGCTCAGTCTGTGCTATGGGGTAAAACACTGAATATATGTCTGCTTAGTGTTATTTTGGTCTAATTTGTTGATTAGAGACAGGATCTCACTATGTAGCCTAAGTTTGCCTCAAATTCTAGGTTACTCTCCCAAGGGCTGGAATTACTATAGTGTGGCTTCGTAATATTTTAAATGAATTTATCATGCTTTGTTCAAAGGATGTTTTATTATCAATATATAAAAATTCCCTGTTACCGGACACAAGTTTCTAGATTTTCAAAAGATATTCTGATGCAAAAAAAAATCTCGATGTTCTTTGGTAAGATGTGCTTGCAGACAGAAGCCTGGTATGACTATCCTGGGGGACTCTGCCAGCACATGATGAAGACGGATGCAGACACTCACAGCCCGGGGACCCCAATGGAAGAGTTAGGGGAAGCACTGAAGGAGCTGAAGGGGATTGCAACCCTGTAGGAAGAACAACAGTATCAATTAACAGGATACCTCAGAGCTCCCAGGAACTAACCTACCAACAAAGAATATACAATGGCCGGTCCATAGCTCCTACTACATATGTAACAGAGGATTGCCTTTTCTGTCATCAATGCCAGGGGAAGCACTTGGTCCTGTGGAGGCTTGATGACTCAGAGAAAGGGGATGCTAGAGGGGAGAGGCTCTGAGTGGGAGGGGGAGTGGGGGAGTACCCTCTTAGAGGCAAAGGGGCTGGGGTTGGGGTAGATGGGAGGCTCATGGAAGGGAGACCAGGAAGAGGGATAACATTTAGAATGTAAGCAAATAAAGTGATTAATAAATAAAATAAATAAATATATTTTTTTTAATTTCATTTAAGAATAGATTCTAAGAAGTGAAGTCCCTGGTTAATGGATATAAACCCTAGAGCAGTTTTTAATCTGCTTTCCAAAGAAATTTGAACCAATCTGCACTTCTGGCATTTGTATTGAACCTCATTGCCTCTATATATTATTGTTCTGACAACCTATCAAACCAAAAATGATTTGGCTTTTTGTAGCGGTGAGTTTAGTTACTCCACTTTCGCTCCCAGTGTGTCAAGCACTTCCAGCCACTTGCCCAGGAACTCTTTGGATCCTCGAATGAAAACACACACACATTAGCTTATTTTTGAAATGTCTTGGCTACTCAAAGGCTGAGCAGTTCTAATCCTCCCATGGCCAGCATACTTTTCCCTCCTGTACTCCTGGCTCAACACATTCTAAATTTACCTCTAACTTTGCTGCCCTGTTACCATCTGTGAGGCCCGTTGGTTTCTGCTGCCTAAGACCCTTCTGGGCAGCCCTTCCAGGGACCGCTTTCCCTTTCCTCCTACATTGCAGATGATCTTCCCTCTGCAGCTCTAAATCTGATCCATCTCTCTCCCCAGAGTCAGGGTAATCCTTTGTCTGCTCCTGTTCCTAGCCTGCACAAATCTAAAGGTCCCGCCCCATCTCCTTTTGCCTCACCAATGGCCTCTGGCATCCTTCTTGATCAATCAAAAACGAATAGGGGACAAGGACCTTCAGCATTTGGACATACAGATTCTGAGTTAAATCAAAGCATTAGAACCAATCCCCAGCAGCTTTTAATCTGCAATTCTTTATTAATGAAATCAATAGTAAGTGTAAGTGTGTACTCTTAACTACATAAGACTAGTAGTATTTTGCTTTCAGACTTGTATAAATAACGCTGGCAGTTTTTAATTTAATAAATTATCTTAGTTCCTGAAGTAGCCATGGTTCTACCATACTTCTCTCCTCAACTCTTTCTGTCATGGAGGAATGTGATGTATGTAGTGAGCACTCTCAGGATTCAGATAGCCTGGGTTCTAGAGGCAAAGCATGACCCAGATGAATGGTACACAAAGTCTTCCTGATTTCAGCTGCCCCTTTGTCAACTGGATTAAATATCCTCACAGCTCAAAATTCTATCTAGTCTACCCTCAACTCCTGTCTTAAGTGATTCTTGAGTTAGAATTCTTGATACACATTATTTTTACAAAAACGTACTAAAGATTCAGCCACATAGTTAAAATATTTTGGTAAGCAAAAAAAAAAAATAAGGGGGAAATATGTAAAACTCAGCAGAGAAAAAGGAAAAGCAGGATACTTAGAATGGCATGCTTATGCTGAGTAACAATGGACTTCACTCCATTGTGGTGATCTGTTTGATTTTTCTAGCAAATTCTGCTGTGTCTGTAAGTCATTTCAAACAATATGGAAACTTTGGAGTAACATTTTTCATTTTTCTGAGGAAGAATCATCAGGACATTCATTAAATTCTCAATATGGTTCATTTAGCAAAATATGTAATATCTTTAACCTGGATAAAATGTTGATATCCTATCTTCTTGGCCATCTTTCCTAAAGTAGTTGGTGGCCTTCCTGGGCCTTTTCATATCTTCTACTATATATTATAATACAAAATATTTGAACAATAATATCCATAAAAAAAATCTTCCTACTATCATAGAATAACAGGATGATCACTTCCTGCATAAAGTCCCCAGAGACAACCTTAATGTCATATAAAATGTAATCTGTGAAAAAGAAATAATGAAAACACACCTACACACATGCATGCACACACACACACACACACACACACACACACACACACACATATGAACGCATATAGTGAGCCTCTAATCAAAATGCTACTCAGACAAGAACACTCAGAGTGATACAGAGATATGCTGAAAATACAGGAGTAATGGTACCATCTTTACTAAAATCCAGAATTGTGCTATCAAGGATCGAAAGGGCTCTTTAGCCACTGGACTAAGGAGAAATATGCTATCCTGTAGAGAATGAAGTATGCCAATTGTAGCCCAACATACTACTAGAAGAACACTAAATGACCACTAGAGCATTCAATGCCAAAGTTCAATCATGATATTTCTTCTCATTTCATACACACAGCCCCTAGCTCTGCCTACTAAAACACAAAGGACCTTTTTCCCTTTTATGTATGTAGAAGGGTAAGGGACAACTGGTGGTGATGATGACGACGACGATAATAATCTATTATTATTGCCCTAGAAAACCAGAGGAATTTGGCTTCCACTGGTCTTGCTTTTAAGTTGCTCATTCAAAATTAAATAAAGTAGTAGAAATCGAGTTCCCCCAGAAAACTAGCTTCTTCCTCTCATCTGCCCAGTTATTCAGACAGTTTACTGAGATGCATAAAACATTCCTTAAATCCTGGTGACAAAAATGAGATACTGCAAGAGAGGTGCTATACATCCTGCTCCCTGAAGGAACCTGATAGTCAATTCCAGGGTCAAGTTCAAGTATATCACTGCTAACCAGATCAGGCCTAGAAGCTGTCTGAACCGCTAGGTTAAGAAGTCATTTCAGGGCACAGGCTGGCTGAATATCCCAAAAGCTGGTCTAAAAGCAGGACAGGCTATGGGCACAGCTTGATCTGCAATATTTAAATATTTAGAACTAGAGCAGTTCTTAATGAGGTTATACTTTTAACGCTGTCCTCCAAGGGGATATATGGTAATGTCTGTAAACAATTTTGTTTCTTACAACTGTGGGGTCATGTGAGGAAGCAGGTACCGCTACTGGTCTTCATGGACAAAAGCCAAAGATGTTGCTAAGTATTCTATAAAACATAGGCTCCTGCTACCACTTCCTCCTTTAGCCACCACCAAAATAGCTGGTCCAAGGAACCAATGGTACAATGGCTGAAAATTCTCATTTATAGTATGAAGTGCAGACATCTGCACTGTCTTCCACGTCAAAAAAATCCCGGAAAGTCTGGTGAAAAAAAAAATCTGATTAAAATATATCTTTATATTAGAAAAACAAAAACAAAAAACAAACAAAACCAGTAAGTTGGGAAGTGCTAGCATGCCTACAAACTGTGGCTGGGAACATAGTTTCCGTCCTTAATTGCTTCTCTGTACTACAATGGCACATGAAACCATTCCATTTCTCTGCACTACAAGGGCAAATGAAACTATTCCATTTCTGGCTCCCACCTCCTCCAGCCTTATCTCAACATTTGCATCTTTAAAACATCTCTGCTTACTCATGAATGGAACTTACTGAAGCTTATGTTTCCTGTGCTGTGGTGACGCATGTCTTTAATCTCAGCACTTAGAAGGCAGAGGTAGGCAGATCTCTGAGTTGAATCCACCCAAGTCTACAAAGTACATTCCAGGCCAGCCAGGAGTACAGAGAGACCCTATTTCTAAAAGAAAAGAAAAAGAAAAACAGGTCTCCCCGGAAGCAATCAAAGCAGTATCAAGGCAAAAGTCATCCTGTGAGAGGAGAAACAAAAAAATACAAAACTTCAGCTACAACTCTGAGTGAAGGAAGAAGGCTGGAGAGAAAAAGGAGGAAATATGGGAGAGCACAGGGGGAGAAACATGGACAAACAATAATATAAATAAATATGAATGAACATCAAGACTCCAAACCAAATAATATGAATGCACAAATGTGCATGTCCTATGAGTCTCAAATGTTAAATGCCCACTGACCTCACTTGCTAAAAGTCTTAAGTTTCTTTTCTTGTTGCTGTGATAAAACAGTATGACAAATCAGTTCAAGGAAGAAAAGATTTTCCCTGGCTCAACAGTTCAAGAGTATAGTCCTTTATGACAGAAAATTCAAAGCAACAGAAGTCTGAAGTGGTGGATATATTGTATGCATGATGAGGAAGTAGAGTGTGATGAAGGCATGCTGGGGTTCAGCAATCTTCCTTAATTTAACAAGCCAGGATTCCCTGTCTCAGGAATGTTGATACCCACAGTAGACTGGTATTTTCCTCTCATTTAGCCCAATCAGGATAATCCCCCATGAATATGCTCAGGGGCCTGTCCTCCAATTGACTCTAGATTCTATCAAACTGGTAATAGTAAACAGCACGGGCTTGATGGCTAGCTGGGGAGCTTCAACTTGGAATATGAGTGCACTAAAGTAAAGAAGTAACTGTGTGGTGGGTAAGAGATTCCTCTATGTCTCTGTTTCCTGGCTGTTAAAGATGAACAGCTTTCATGTGAAAGCCTTCCCCTACCATCCTTTTTGGCCATGATGTTTCTATACTTTCACGGGCCTAACAGTAATAGATTCAGTGGACTATGGACTGACACCTCTGAAGCCATGAGTCAAGTTAAATCTTCTCTCATGATGTTCTTTTGCAGGTCTGTCACAGTGATACAAAGTTAACACAACATGTAATATGCTTCTAAAAACTTCAATTGTCACCCATCCTTCAGGATTCATTCTGCACTTCGTCTGTAAGACAGTGGTTAAGTTAAATATAATTAGCCTTATTCAAGTATAGGGGGATACCCACATTACCACAGTCTAACAGACCTAACCAGATAGCAATGCTGATATCTAAGTGTCAAAAGAAAGCATCAGGCACACACCGAAAATAGCTTAATAACAAACAGTTCAGTGTTTGAATTCTCCCAGCTAATATCTAATAATTTCTGACATCTTATTGGATCTGTTTTCATACAGGAGATGTGGATAAACTAAGAAGCCCCTTCCATAAAAGCAGTTTGTTAGACTTTAAATCCATGTCTTTATAGTGAAGTATCTACTTAACACACCTGCAGCATCACGCCTTCTTCCCAAATTCCTGGGGCAAGACTGAAGTCTGGGCAAATGACGAACTTTTTAATAAGCAAATGTCTCTCTAAGTTTACAAAAAATTTCTTAGAATTTTGGCATAGCTTACATTTTTGTCAATGTACATTATACAGAAACAAAAAGTTTATTTAACTTTGGCTAAAGAAAAATAAACATTATCTACGTTCAATGTAGATATTGGGTAAAGGGGCCAAATATGTATTCAAGTGCTGGTTCTTCTCTATTTATGACCTCAAGAAGCCCACGAAACTCACTAAAACCCATACATGGTGTTACAACCCTTTAGCACTGGCAGAAGGATCACAAGTTCTAGGCTACCTACTCTATATAATGAGCCGCTGTCTAAAAACAAAATAAAATTGTGATTCAAAAAAAAAAAAATCTGTGCCTCTACCTCCTGATCTTCAAAAATAAGAAGATTGGATTAAGAAACCTCAACTTTCCTTTCAACTCAAATACGCAGAATTCGAAAGCCTTTGAAATTAAAAGTTTAAGGATAGTCCAGGTTTGAAAAATAAATAAATAAATCATCTAATGCCAGCCCTGAGGTCAGCCATCCAACTACAGACTAAGCAGAGAATGACAAGGACAAGAGCTGTTCTGTGTCAGACCTTCCTTGCAGACAACCTCCCAGTTGCTTTCTCAAGGAGTCCATGGCTCACTAAACAACTCCTTAGACACACATTTGCTTGGCCAACATTTGCATGGCCCCAGCATGTGAAGGTGCCTTCTACTATATAATGTCATTTCAATTCCAAGTGAACAACAAGAACAACAATAGAATGGTTTATCTGTGAGCTGCTTGAAGAGTTCTAGAACCCGAGACTAAAGGGATCCTCTTCAACTCTTCACTTAGGAGAAAAGCATTATGTTTCATCAGCTAAAACACTTAAAGGTTAACTGGCTGATCATCTAAATAACGTTTTTTTAAAAAAATTAATTTCTTTTCCTAAAAGCATCCATAATATCATAATACAGTGACTATGTCACACTCTCTGCTTACACATTTAGTCTACTTTAGACACAGGACGTCTAAGAAGCACTGTTGCCCACTGAAGTATCTCAGACACCTTAAGGGCTTTGATTGTCAGGAGAAAAAAAGCAAGAGCTACCATTTCAGAGCTGAATCTCTGTCCACATCAGTATCTCCCTTCGATTACAGGAGATGCGCAGCAACAAACTGACCAGTGAGCCATGAACATTTCTCTTGACCTTCTATTCATGGTGAGCAATCTGACACCGGAGTTCATCCAAATCTCACTGGACAGAGTAAATAAATCAAACATCCTAAAAACGTAACTTTCAGCATCCTCTCTAGGAAACTAGATAATGCTAGCACATAACTAAAAGCTTGATGGTTCTGCAGAATGTTAATGGGCATTTTACCAAGACAGTCCATATGCCCTCTCATCTTTTGATGTCCTTTATCTTTCTCCCCTTTCCTTTCCCAGAAGATTGACACAGTGCTAATTCCAAATAGTCAAATAACATAACAGAACATGAGTATCAGGGATAATAAATTGGCAATAATGATCATGAACACGATGGGCGGAGGATATTACTCCAGGCTGGAGAAATCAAGCAGAAATAAAAAGTAAGAAACACAGAATAACGTGCAAATAAAATAAAACACACTTGATATGTGAGGGGTGAAAATGACCTTTACATTAAGAGGAAAAATTTGACACAGCTATGAGGCAAACCATTCTATTATTAAGAAAGAAATCTTTACCCAACACTACAAGAAATTGTGCACTTGAAGCTGCCTAGAAATCGCATACCACGTCTACAGAAACCAGGTAGGGCTAGTTGGGAATTCCCAGAAAAACACTGACAAGTCTTTAAAGGTTCTCTGGCAAGACACACTTACAAGGGCACTACTTGCAAAGACCCTCAAACCCTTAACCAGCATCATCACGCCGCCTGTCCGTCCTAGATCAGCCAGCCAGTTAACACGCAATCAGTGTGGGCCACAGGATTTAAAGCCTCAGCGCGAGTATCTGGGTCACTCTTAGGAACTGCGGTGCCTTGTAGTACAACGTCTCTCTCAAAGTCTCCACTACCGGGTCATCTCTAAACCTATCATCCCCTCGGGGACAGCCGGGATGCTTGCTACGAGTGGAGCCCAGGTCCCACCGCAGGCGGGCAAGCCGAAGCAGCGTTCTAGTCAGCTAAGTAGTAGTCAGACTGACACACTTCGGGGCAGCCCGGCCTCTGGCCGCAGGGAGGGCTCCAGCCTGTCCCTCAAACTACCGCAGCACAGGCCTTGGGGGCACAGTCGCGGTGGGCCGCGCGGCGAGCTGACCAGCCAGGGCTTCCCGGATCGCATTGGTCTCCGTAACCGCGGGCCGCCGTCAGTTCCCGTAACGCTCCCGCCTCAGTTTCCCTGACGGTGCACAGAGATCTGGCGCTCCCCGCCCCTGGGACGCCCAAGTCTAAGCGAAACTAACTGAGGGCGGACCGGCGCTTCCTGGAGGCGCTCCCGCCCGGCCTGGCCCGACACTCACGGGTAGGCATGGCGACCCGAGCTCGCCGCGCTCGCCGCCGTCCCGGGACTCAGAGGGGCAGCGCGAGCCGCGCCGACCGCAGCATGACTGCGGAAGCCCCGCCACGGACGCCTCGACGGGGCGGAGGACGAAGTGCCGAGCCAGCGGACGCCGACCGGGTACAGCTACCACCGGCCGCGATCCGCGCCCCGTCGACGATACGTTGGGTCGACCCACGCCCGTGACGTCAGCGCGTTGCCGCTAGAGGCTCCGCCCCCAATGCTAAGCTCCGCCCCCAAGCGGTGACTGCTTGGCTTGGCCCTTACCTGCGGGGTGGGCAGCAGGAAGGCTGCCTGTTTTAACTGCAAGGTCACTTTCGGACTGTGAGGGTAAGGATGATAGTCTTGAGTGTAGTGACTATCCCCAGGCTTCCGTTCGGATCTATTTAACTGCCAGATGGAAAAATCTGGCAGTGTCTGAGAGCCCAGTGCCTTTGAAATGTACTAGGGTTATCTGGGGTGATGGTTGAGCCTTTTCTCAGAGGACAGAAGAAAATGTCCTCTGGGGCTTCCGGTAACTTTCAGACAGTCCTCAGGACTTGGTCTCCTCTTTAGAATGAGCTCTGAACACTTATTTGGCTAACCCTGTTCTTAGCTCAGGGTATCATTAATAATCTACTTGATGGGTCTATTAGGAGTCACAAATCTGGGTCAACCCTAGAGCCAGGGCATCCACAATGTGGGCAGTACACATAACATTGGCTAGACACCATATGCTGTCCACAGCCCCTTTAGAGAAATAAAAGCAATGCTCAGAAATCCAATACTATGTTTCCAAAGTGGCTCATTTAAGAGGCTAATAGAATTCTGCTAATGAGTATATTACTAGGTCCTGAGCTAATGCTGCTGAATGGCATATGGGATGATGTAACTATACACTTATATTTGCAGATCTATATCCTGGAGTCTAGTGCCAACTCTCTGCTTAAGAAATAAGATTGTGAAGTCTTAAGAGGAGGAGATAAACAAGATGAAGTAACCAGAAAGGCTTGAGGGCAATTACTCTTTGAATCAACTTGGAATAAAACAGAATTTGAGTTAGCAAAAGGCCTTGGAGGAAGGGGGCGGGGAATAGAAGCAATTTAGAGTGAGTCATAGAAGCTGGTGAAGGGAAGTACGCATAAGAGATATGAGACTTGTCCCTTGCTGACAGGAAAGGACAAACCAGCAAGGATGAAGCCCATACTTAAACAGGTTCTGTGATAGCAGAGTTGTCAATTTGACAGAATCTAGAATTACCTGGAATCCAGGCCTCTGGGCATGCCCATGAGGATTATTTTGATTAGGTTAATTGAGGTGGGAAGACCTTGACTGTGTAAGTGCGAAGGGACAACTCAGCAGCAGAACATACATATCTCTCTGCTCCCCAGCAGTACAGTCCACTGCCACAACTTCCTCACCAGGACTGACTGCAGCCTTGAACTGTGAACCAGAAGAAGACCTTTCTATGAGATTCACTATGGTGGTGTGTGCCTTTGCTTCCAGCCAGGGCAGGCAGCCCTCTGAGTTTAAAAACAGGCTGGATCTATATATAAAGTTTCAGGCCAGCTAGGGCTACACAGTGAGACCCTATACTAAAAACAACTAAACAGAAGAAACACTTTCTTTCTTAAGTTTCTTTGATCAGAATATTTATCATAGTAACAGAAAAAGTAACTTGGACAGGCTCCAAAGAACTGTGGCCTCTAAACTATTTCTTAGTCTCCCTTGTCTCCTCGAGACTTTTACTATCTTTGTATGCCTGCACTGTCAGGTTTTACCCTCGTAATATTAATGATACTGATGCAAGCAATGATATTCTGCCAGTGGGACACACAGTTTTAGAGGAATAGAAAAATGTCCATGTTTATAAATAGGAATACAAATATACATCATAATATCCATATTCTTGACTGGCAGACAGTGGTGAGCCAGGGCATATTAATTCAAGAACTCCACACGTTTGGCTCTTCTTACTCCATATCCTCAGACTTAACCAAAGTTAAATTGAAAATATATAAGAGAAAAACACCATTTTTATATATGATGAGAACAAAGAGTTGTATTCCTTATTTTTCCTAAACAATATGACAACTGTTCACATAGTACTTGCATTGTACTTGTTATAAGTGATCTAGAGATAATTTTAGAGTATTAGGAAGGATTTGTGTATGTTGTATGCAAATGTAATGGTATGTTATATAAGGGACTTTAAGTCTAAGCAATTCTGTATTCAAAGGATATTCTGGGATAATCCCTCTAGATAAGAAAGTATGGTTCTATTTATTCAAAGGTACAAAAACAGTGAGGGTAAAAAAAGAAGGAGTTAATAAGCAACTTCCTGTTCAAGCTCTGGATTCATTATTTGACAAACCATTCTATGCTCTTTATTGGAGCAATAGCATCAAATTATCACTAACAGAGAACTGAGGAGTAGACTGGTTGTCACGTAGAGAAATCTTCGTGGTAATCAGCCACTTAGGAGGCATCAATACTGATGCAGAAAAGACTCTTGAGTGCTTAGCACTGCTTAGCTGTAGAAAAAGGAAGAGCCAGATCTTGACTCTGAAAAAGAATCCCTGGGATTTGTTAGCTGAGTTGGAAGCAATAGAGAAGCATATGTTAGTTACATAACTCCAAGGTTGGAACAAGGAAACTTGCGGTGCCAGGAGAGCAATAGAAAAATTGGAAAGGAATGCTGTCTTAGAGCAATACACCGAGAGGATGGGAGCTTATCTTGGCTCTACTGAGCTTGAAGAGTCACCCAGGAGAGACATCCAAGTAGAAAGGGCTGAAGCCAGCTGCGTATACCAGATTGAAAAATTCCCATCCTAAAAATCTCAGGAAGGAAAATTTGGAAAGTATTGTCCCAGAGACAGAAGCTACTAAATGTAGAAGTTAGAGAGAGTCCTCTAAAGAAGGATGTGGAGACAGCAAAGTCACACACAGACAAGGGAGAGAGAGAGAGAGGGAGAGAGAGAGAGAGAGAGAGAGAGAGAGAGAGAGAGAGAGAGAGAGAGAGAGAGAGAGAGGACACTGTGTCCTAGAAGGCAGGTATAATTCCCAAAAGCAGACATCTCTGCTTACATTACCAAAAAAAGATACAAAAGCATTGAGAGAAGCTGGTACATAATATCTTTGTCTTTTTGTCCCCTTGGTCTTTTGGGTTTTGTATTGTTGCCAAAAGTGAAATCAGCAACCAAGGATTCTGAGCAAGGACAGCTGAAAGACAGGAGACAGAGTTTTGTAACATTTGAAGTTTCATACCTTTGTCTTAGTGACTGCACATACGATTTGCGTAGCCCTTCTCCCATATAGCAGTGTTTTGCTTTTAAAAATGGATTCAAAGGATGCCTGTGTAGCTCCTCACCTCATACTACTGAGAGCAATGAATCCATCACCACTTTTTGTGCTATATGAACTAAACTGCTTTCTTGTTTCCTCTTGCAAATGTGCTATCCCCATACACCACCTATCCTCTCTGAGCCAGTCTCAGTAAGTAGGACTTGAGATCTAGGATTCTAGGGAATCCATCACAGCAACGTTCATCACTTGGCCAGGAACAGGGTAGGTGTGCCAAGTATTAGGTGGACTTTTAGATCTCTCTTCATGAAAGGATGAATTCTGTTGGTGTGTGAGCCATGGGTAATTGAGGTTATGTTTTTGTCAGGGTATGGAGGAGGCAGAGCACGCTGTCTAATATGCAAATATAATGATACCTATGCCTTGCTTAAAACTCATTATAGCTCAACATCAAAATCTCTTCCCTTCACTTACTACTGGAATGTAGAGGCCTTTCAAAACCTGGCTTACCTACATCCTTCATTCTAGGAACTTTTGTTAATTCTTCCAAACTCCTGTGAGTAGTTAATGTAATTAAGAATACTGAAAATCTAATCTTTATTCTCTTTGGCATATGTCCTGAAATTTTGTCTTAGAAGAGCCCATAGGTTTATGGGGAACAGAGTCCATTGTATCTATGGTCAGGGTAGGATGTGCAGGAAACTCAGGTGTTTATCACTTGTAAAATATGCTGGAACTGTTCATGATGAATATCAGCAATATGGCTTGCTCTAAGAATACAGAGATGACTAAAATAAAGATCATTGATATTTGTGGTACAGTAATGCTTTAATAAATGACAAACATACAAAAAAAAGCATTGGTATTTATAATAGGATCAATAATTTCAAAGAGATTTACCTGGAGTCATAAATTGAACTTAAGGAACTTCTTACCTCAATGTATATACATACCTCAATGTATTCCTCAAATGCCTTTTGCCTTGTATGGCGCATGGGAGGTAGCAGGGACTCCCAGAAATAACTGAAGAAGGTTCTTGAAAGAAGTGTGCAAAGATGCAATGGGATTTGAGCTTGGCACACTCTCCTTTCTGACTCTTTGCTGGGAAGGCCTGAGATCTTTGCTGATGGCAGTCTGTAGTAATAAGGCCCCTTTACTATATTTATAGTCTTCTGAAATGATTAGCATCGAATCAAGAAAAATATTCATTAGTACTTCATAGGGAAGCATTTTCTTTTCTATATTTACTGGTACACTTTCATAATATAGGCCATTAAAAATAGAAGTCCTTTCTCCCTTCTTAGAAAATAATTAAAAGAACAAAATAATATTAGAAAGGTCATTGTCCACATTCCTACTAGGGCATTAGCTTTTAGCCCCAATTCCTCAAAATAGCTCTGCTCCAAGATTAGGCCAGTATGTGCTCCAGGTTCTCCACCCTGCCCTAGGATGATTCATTTTTAATTAGCATGCATCTTAGTGCTTCCCCAGCAGCTGGAAACAAACTTGCAGGTTATAAAAGATAACTGTGGCTATCCTCCTGAAACTATCTTCCCCCAAAGTCATGATGTGATCAGATGTTCCCACCGTTTATTCATTTTTCAAAATAAATATTAACAGCAGTAATTTTCCTCTTTTGAAAAAATTTAATTCCATTCACCACCACCCCCCATTACTTAATGACACAATTAAGTAACTTCCAATTCTTATGAGGCACACATTGAATGTATTTGGGACTTGCAAGCCCTGCATTTGAGTTGTACTTTCCACTTATCTTGTCTCTTTGGTTTGTTTGCTTGCTGTTTTGATTATTTTTGAGATTGTACTTTAATTATAACATTTCTCTCTTCCCTTTCCTCTGTTCAAATTTTTCTATATATTCCTCCTTGCTTGCCTTCTATTACATGGCCTCTTTTTTCATCAATTGTTATTACATGTGTATATGTATTTGTATATTCATATGTATTCCTAGATATAAGCTGTTGAGTCCACATAATATTACTTGTATGTATTTTTTCTGGCTAACTGTTTGGTACTGGACAACCAATTGGTATGCTTTTCCCTGGGGAGGATGGCCTCTCCCTGTCCCAGCTATACTCAGTTGCCTGTAGTTCTTGGTATGCAGTTGAGGCCTCATGAGCTTGTCCCTATCCAGTTTTGCATGTTCACTCATGGCTCCTTGTTTAACTCCTGTTTGGGCAGTCATGTTGGTGAGACTTTATCAGTATAGTCTCTGACGTTTCTAGGAGACACAATCTTGGAAAAAGCCTTGCTATCTGGATCTTACAAAGTTTTTCCATGTTCCCAGAACCTTAGCTATGAAAGTATTTTGTAGATGTCTCCATTGGAAGTGGGTTCTACCACTCTGCGTGTTGATTGGTTTTCTGTGGTGATCACTGTCTATTGGGAAGAGGAGCTTCCTTCATGAGTGGTGAATACCGTACTTACCTATGAGTAATAGGACAAATAGATGTTTATAGATTGTTGTTAAGGATTATTTTGGTTTACTAAATTAGTGGTTGTAGAACTGACCTGAAAGCCCCCTCCTTGAGGACTAGATTTCATAGGAGGGAAGAAACCAACAGTCCTACCCAGCTATGGTGCCTATGAACCACATCATTGACCAGTGTGGCACAATAACCCTATAGGTGTAGTAGTGGCACACATACATTTGTAGTAACCAACTGCTTTCTAATTGGGCTTAGGGCCCATTCAACAAGAGGAATGCATGCTTGGTATTATAAACCTGACTATTCAGTGCTAGTGAAATCATGGTTATTGGAGGATATTCTGTCTGCTCCTTTGATACTTTTAATCTCTCTGGACTTAAGTTTACTCACTGTCAATTGGGAATGTCAATACAGAATCACGTCCTTGGTTTCCAAAGCAGTAGTTCTCAATCATTTTTTTTAATTTATCTATTTTTATATTATGCACATTAGTAAGTTTTTGCCTGCACATATGTCTGTGTCAGGTTGTCAGATCTTGGAGTTACAGACAATTGTAAGCTACCATGTGGGTGCTGGGAATTGAATCAGTGTCCTCTAGAAGAGCAGTCAGTAATCTTAACCCCTGAGCCATATCTCTAGCCCCCAAGTACTTTGTTGTCACCATGGGAGTGGCCCAAGATGCAAATATCAGGATCCTAATCCTAAGGCTTTCAGATAGTATTTGGTGTGCATGGCTTGGGCCTAGACCTGATTAAAAGGCCTCAACTTCCCCATGTGTTTTTATGTCTATTATCAACCATGATTGAGATCAGTTGGCATTGAAAAGACTTGAAGCACAAGAGGATCTAAGTCATCAAGTCCTGCACCTCATAAGGCCATTTCTGAGGGTGATTACACTTCTCCATGTTGAGACTGCAGACATCCGAGTTCCAGAGTGATTTTTTTTCCTCATGCATTAGCTAAAATAACTGGAAATACTCATGAGACCAAATGAAAAGGACAGACTTTTTTTCATTACCCAGCCTTCAGGTAACCTGGACATTGTGCAAGGCACACACTCCTGACTGTTTCCTAAGCCAACATAGTCATCTATGCCTTCTACAAAAAACCTCTTGTGAAGACAGAGCAAAATCCTGAACCAATAAGGTTAAAAGTTCTTGATTAAATCAGACAAAACAGCTGGAACCCTTCCTTAAGAAACACTATCATTTTAAACAATTAGAAGGAAGCATTGTCTCTCACTGTTATTTACTAAAATGCTAACTAGCTTTAACATTTAACATGGGTTGGAATGGATTCGCTAAAAAGAAAAGAAAACATCCTTTTTAATACAATAACATTGTAGGCAGTAAGGGTCGGTACAAGACTTTCCCGATGATTGGATTACATCATTCTTACTGCCTCATTTCCTATCATCGAATACATTAGATACTTAAGAAATATTGAAGGAAAGTGGAAAAGAAAAGGCTGAGGGGGAAGAGGAAAAGGAGTACAAATGAACTCAAAGGGTATAATGATAAAAAGCACGGACAAGTGAAGGATTAGAAGAGGGTCCTTGTGATAAGCTAGAGAAAAAGCCCCAACCCTACTCCTCACAGTTGTATACACACTGCTGTCTTCAACTTTGTCATGAGGAAATCAGAACTTGGAGAAACTAAATACGTCTCTGAAAGTCACACAAGTGAGGAACAACTTTGAAATTTGAATTCTCATCTGTCTGCCCTAAAGCTCAGCTGTTAATCAAAGAATACAGAGTTAGCTGAAGAGTAAATGGGTCCATCAGCAGCTGTAGAAAAACATTATACAAAGAGACACATATTTGCTACTGATTTCTAATTCCTTAAAGAATGCTTGTAGGTTTCATATTGATTCTTCTTTCATGGGCTAGAAGTTAAATTGCAATCACAATAATTGTTCGTTTGTCTCTCACTTAAGAATGAGATAGAAATTGAAGGTTGTGACCATTCACTATTGATTTCTTTTCTTTTTCACCATTGATTTCAAAATAAATTCTACTTATGTTTATGCTCTTCTTTGAAAAATAAAACATAAAATATTGCCTCCAGAGGAACATGCAATTTTTGTCCTTTGATTGTGATGCAACTGGGAAGTTGGGTAGAAGGTGCCTATTAAATTTGCCTAAAGGCAATACAGTTATAATTAGATATTACCATAAGTTATCGAATTTATCTGAGGAAGAGGTAGACATAAAGCCAAGCACTTTAGTAAAAATCCAGATGCACTCATGTCCTATTCATATACAATGACATGGGACTGAAAAGTAGTAGAATTACATAGAAGCATGAAAAGATAAAATAAAGTATCACAAGCAGATAGCTGAATTCATTGTGGGGAATCCTCTTTGTGTAGCACAGCTAGAGAACCTAGAGGCAATATTGTGGATAGCACTTTTGAGTGTTTTGTGGTTCTCTTTGGGTCCTAGATTTTCAACTTAAATGTTTGTTTTAAGAACACAAGAATTAGTCAGATATTTTGGCATACACAGTACAAGTTATTTGGGAGACAAGAAGATCATGTGAATATAAGAGTTTGAGAGGCCGGGCAGTGGTGGCACACACCTTTAATCCCAGCACTTGAGAGGCAGAGGCAGGTGGATTTCTGAGTTCAAGGCCAGCCTGGTCTACAGAGTGAGTTCCAGGACAGCCAGTGCTATACAGAGAATCCTTGTCTTGAAAAACAAACAAACAAACAAAACCAAAAAAAAAAAAAAAGAGTTTGAGAACAGTCTAAGAAACATAGCAAGACCTCAAGCTGATAAATAAGTAAATATATAAATAAACCAGATTTATTTTATTCTAAGTTTTTTCTTTTCTTTTCTTTTTTTTATGCTTAGCTTCCTGGTGTTGGATATCAGTTGAAAGCTATGAGTTTTGGAGAAGTCTAGGTGTCTGTATAGTAGTTTTTGTAACTGTATATTAACCATCCCTCCATCCCTACAGTTGACGTAATGGTTGTTCTTACAAGTGGGACAAGAGGTGGCTTAATTTTTGTGTAAGTTTATATATGCAATCGTAATTGTTGCTTACATTAGGTTTTTAAATGGCCACAGTATAATGCAGCATTAAAACAAAAGGCTTTTGTGTAGTGATGAGGTAAATAGTAGAAATATGCCTCTGACTCATGCTCTGTTTAGATTACAAGAAGCAGGTAATAATAGCAATAAACTATTCAGAGCTTGGAGAATTGGCCTGACTGAATCATGCAGAAACTAGGACTTGTCATCTGACAATGCTTCCAACTAACACTGAGAAATGTGGTTGGAAATTCAATTACTCAAAAGACAAAACCAAAATCCCATGATGCTATGAATTCAAGCAAATATAAAATGCAGTTAAAGCCCTGAAATATGGGGAGTGAGAAGATGGCTCAGTAAATAAAGAGCTTCACACTTGCATTAGAACTTTAGTTCTATCTGAGAGCCCACATGAAAGAACTGGTGCATACTTGTAATCTCAGCACAGGGAAGGTAAAGAAAGGAATAGACCTGAGTCTTCATGGTCAGCCAACCTAGCCTGTTTGGATAGATCCAGAACAGTAAAAGACCTTGACTCATAAAACAAAGTGGCTAGCAACTGAGGACCAACACTTAGCCTGACTTCTCTCTCTCTCTCTCTCTCTCTCTCTCTCTCTCTCTCTCTCTCTCTCACGCACGCACACACACACACCTTGCTAAACTATAAGCCTGAATATTTGATTACCTATTTAATAAAATTCATTAAAAATAATGCTTTCTAATAATGATTTGCACAGCTAAACTCAGAAGAGTACTTTGATGTGTGAAAAACCTAAACATTGATGAATATTATAAGAAAG
The DNA here is from genome assembly GCF_008632895.1 of Mastomys coucha. Taxonomy (NCBI): domain Eukaryota; kingdom Metazoa; phylum Chordata; class Mammalia; order Rodentia; family Muridae; genus Mastomys; species Mastomys coucha. Next base: position 103,777,293 of record NW_022196913.1, on the reverse strand, counting down.
TACTCTGTAGCCTCATAGATAAATCTGTGTTCCTCTTTATTAGGTTTTAAAATGTGGACTACATTACTGAGTTGCTTATTCCTTCCAAAAAGACCAATTAAGCCTGGCATTTTACAATTGATGAGAAACGCTGCGTAAAATCACAAGTGCAATATATGTTAAGACCAATATTTTTTTGGTCTAGATATGGAAAAAGGAAGCTTACTTAATGTTGATAGAATGAGCACCTGGAGAACCATTATTTATTACTTATCAAAATAAGACAATCGGCTAGATTAAAAAAACCCTACATCTAAATCACTTTCATTTATAATAATCAATAAACATTTTAAGCTAGCTTAAAACTAGCATTAAAAGGGGAGGGAACTTAATCTAAGGATATGTGGATTATAGGCAGAAATTCCAAAAACTCAAAAGGTTGGGATTATAAAATGGAAGTATGTCAAAGATAGTAGAAAGATCCATTTTTCTCAAATCTCACTTGCTAATTTCTCTTTCTGTACACTTCCTTATAAGAGATAACCAGAAGATAGCTCTCAAAATATCAACTCAGTTTAAGCATGTGTCTGCTAACCCTATCCAAGAATCAGAAGAGCTCACTGGACTGGTATAAGCTTGAAAGAAGCACCCATCTTGCTTCAAAAAACAAATGGTATATCAGTTACTTACTGCCACAACAGTGCTATAACACAAACCAGCTGAGACTCAGAGTTGGAAAACAACAACCATCCATTGTTTCTCATGGACTTGTGTGTCCTCTGGGAGCCTCTGGGAGGCTCTACTGATCTGAGCCATACATGAAAGAATTTGGCCAGGTCTACCTATGCATTCCCGTTTGGTTGGTAGGGTGACTTGGGGATTGCTGTTTTTACATAATGTTGTCTGGGACAACTTGGACATGGCTTTTTCAACTTTCACCACACTAGCTTGTAGTGGTTCACATAACAGTGGCAGGGTTCCAAAGAGAAAGTGCTGATATGCAGCAGTTTTTCAAGTTTTGGTTTAATCAAGGCTTATTACAAAAAGAGATCATGTGACGGTATCTGTCATCAAAAAGAGAGGAAATAAAAAATCAGAGGGCAAGAATGATACATAGAGGCAGACCATAAATTGAAGCCATCAGTAGAGTTATCTTAAATGGACAATATAAATCCATCTGCCTGAAACTATACTTACATGTAAGGGATAAAGTTAAGATGATCCTTGTAAGTTGTATTGATCATACTCAAATACCTCATTTAATAGAAAAATCATACTTATTCCTTATTAGTCCTCTATGAGATGATGATCGCTTACTTGTTTTTACAAATAAGAAGTCTGAATCAAAGAGAAATAAGAGCTAGGATTCTAGACCAGTTCTGTCTGTCCATACAGTTTGTCTATTATTTGCTTAGTAGACTAAGCTGTGCTTTGGTAAATTCACTGAAGATTATTTTAAGGACAAAGGTCTAAACTCAAATATTTTTGTACATACAATGTCTTTATTTCTGTTTTGGTTTGAATGTGTTCCTTCCAAATTTCTTGTACATTCCCATTAGGGTAGTAATAAAAGATAGAACCCCCAAGAAGTGATTAGGGACCTGGGGAGAATTCAGTCAATAAAGTCCTTGCTGTCTAAACATGAGGAACTGGGTGTGATCCTTAGTACCCATTAACTTTTATTTTAAGATGGGCATGATGGCATGTGTCTGTGAAACCTCAGCATCCAGTGTGCATCAGTTATTTACTGCCACAACAGTGCTGTAGGACAAACCAGCTGAGACTCAGAGATGGAAAATAACAACCATTCATTTGTTTTCATGGATTTGTGTGTCCTCTGGGGGCAGTCGGGGGGG
>NW_022196913.1:103745321-103775448 GCF_008632895.1 Mastomys coucha | reverse complement strand
GGGGGGGGGGGGGGTTCTACTGATCTGGGCTATACATGGAGGAATTTGGCCAGGTCTACCTATCCATCCCCATTTGGTTGGTAGAATGACTTGGGGATTGCTAGTTTTGCATAATGTTGTCTGGAACAACTTGGACGTGTCTTTTTCAACTTGTGCAAGCAGATACAGAGCAATGCCTAGCTAGAGTTCCCTGGTCATCTAGTCTAGCCTAATAGGTGAGACTCAGGTACCAGTGAGAGACCCTGTCTCATGAATAAATAAGTAAGTAAGTAAATAAATAAATAAATAAATAAATACAGGACCAAGAAACAAGACCTGAGTTTGACCTCCACATGTATACACTCGCATATACACACATACACAAGCAGAGTGATGAAGTTCTGATGGCTTTGTTCTCATGAATGGACTGTTGCTCTAAGTATCAGGGTATGTTTTTTTTTCCTCCTGCCCTTTGACTCCCCTGCCATATGAAGCTCTGTTGGCAGAGCTTTTTGTCCCTGTTCAGGCCTTCCATCACATACCAAGAAAGCTCTCACCAAGTCCTAGTGCCAAGAAAAACATCTTGGATTTCCTGGTCTCAGAATGTTAAGAAACAAACTTCTATTTTTTATAGTTAATCCAGACTGTGGCACTTTGTTATACAGGCACAAGTGGACTAAGGTAGGCTCCCCTATAAGACTGGTTTGTAATGTTGTTGTTCTTATGAGTAGCAAAGCCTTTTCCTTTTTCTCCTGACTGAATATGTAACACTATGGATTTCTACACCACTCAGTCCCCTCACCCAGTCCAGCAAGGGTTAATAGAAAGGTGGGGCCTCTGAACAGACTACTGGTGACAGTTTCCCATTTGACTTGATCTTGACATCTAGCACTCCAATCAGTCATTGTCTTGCTGACTTCTCTTTAGTTTTAAGAGCCTTCCCCCTACCCAGGAAGAGAGGTTCTTAAGGTCCTTGAGGAAATGATATCTCAGATGAGGACTGACTGGCAGTCTGCACTGTCTTAGTGCAATGGAGAATGTCAGATTCTGCCTCAAACTGACTGCTGTGAAAAAGAAAGTTTCCTTTTATGTTTGATGAAACCAAAGCTCTCTGAAATTGAAAATGCGGCTAAGGGCTCTATAGTTGAGAATGGGTTATTGCTGTCCAGTACATATCCCTTTGAATACTCTAGTTAGGCTTAGGAAATACACTACCCAACAAGAAAATGATAGTTTCTTAAAAGTTTGTATAGAACTGGGGACAAGCTGATGCTGTGAGTGTGGCTGTGTTCTTGTCAGTCCATCACTGCATCACTCTTGCTCTTTAGCACTGACTGAGAACATGTGGTGGGGTGGATCTTGTGGATTAAGAGGAAGGTTTAAGAGGGCCAAGTACCACTTGGAGAACTAACAGGGCAACACATCTCCCTGCATCTTCTAGCAGTTGCTGCGGTTGCCTTTTCCATTTCTTCCAACATTGTACCATAATCCTGATTTCTACTGTGGACTTGGCTATGAGCTACTTTGGTTGAAGGAATCTTCTAATCCATTAAAATAGAAAAGCAAATGAAAAGAAAATGGAGGACAGTTGTGGGCTGTGGAGACTATATCTGTACCCCCAACAAAAAGCACTTCTTACATCCCATTTAGCAAAATGAGCCATTGCTATTATCGGCCCTGTTCCTATTTCCCTGGATTGAAGAGTCTTTCTTAGCAAGTCACTAATTTGCTAAGTATCTGAAACATGTACTTTTTATTCTAATGGTCTCAGGACTAAGTCTCTAAGTCCCTAAGCAGTCTTGGGCAGCTTTATTATCTGTATAACAGCAAAGGGGGAAGAAGGGGGAGTTTAGTTCTCATCCCTGGACATGTATTGCGTGAACTTTGACCTCTCATGCTTTTATTTGGGATGAATAAGCTGATGCATGGAAGACATCTTCTCAGCTCCATGTTGGTATAAATGACAGTTGATCTTACCACCATGACTACTGCTAACTGAACACTTTCATTCATTTGTCCATTCATTCACTCAGAATAGTGAGGGGTCAGAGAGATGGCTCAGTATATGGAAAGGTACTTGTTTAGTGCTGTGCCTGATGACCTGAGTTTGACCTGAAAATCTGTCAGTGAAAGGAAAGAACCAACTCCTATAATGTGTCTTCTCATCCTGAGCAAATGCAACAGGATCTATTTGTTCAAAATTTCTCTCCTTGATCTATCTATCTATCTATCTATCTATCTATCTATCTATCTATCTATCTATCTATCTATCTATCTCCTCAACATGAACCATACATATGCTAAAAATAAAATCTTAAAAAATTGTATCATGGGAGCTGGAGAGATGGCTCAGTGGTTAAGAGCACTAACTGCTCTTCCAGAGGTTCTGAGTTTGATTCCCAGCAACCACATGGTGGCTCACAGCCATCTGTAAGGGATGCCCTCTTCTGGTGTGTCTGAAGATAGCTACAGTGTAGTCATACACATAAAATAAATAAATCTTTAAAAAAAATTGTACCATGTATATTGTAAAGTACCCTATTGGGTGCTCAGACACAAGGACCACTAATTCACAATGACAACAATGTAGTTAGGCAGACCTTAAATGAGTATTCAAGCAAACATATAATTATAAATTATAAAGGCTGCAGAGCAACTTAAGTTGGAAAAAGAGATATTCAAGTACAGAGGTCTATTTATTACATAGGGGCTTGAGTAGCTGCTCGGTTACATCCCAGTAGGTAAGTGAATTGAGGGTGCAGCCTACAAAGTGGTATACAGCTTATTAGAGAACCTAAAAGCAATAGTGAAAGCATTTACTCTGTCTTCTCTTTTATTTTGACTATGTGCTGACTGCTGTAAACAGGGTGGGCAATAAAATGCTCTATGGCAAAGTCTTTTGTTTGTCTGGTTCTAATTAATTTCTGTGTTTTTTGTTGAGTTCTAAAATGTTTTGTGCAACTAGCATATGTTTGGCTTATCCTTTAATGTACTATCCTATATGGAAGTTACTTTAAAGAACTCCCAGTTATAACGTTGGATCTTAGCTAGTTTTAGTGGCACATTCTCATAACCCTAGCTGCTCATCAAGCTAAGGCAAGGTGACTGCTTGAGCTAAGACACTGAATCCAGTCTCTGGCTTGGAAAGAAGATAAAAGTAGAGGGAAGAGATAAAGAAGAGGGAAAGGGGGGAACAGGAGATGGAAAAGGATAAAGAAAGGAAAGAGAAAGAGGGAAGGGACGGAAGGGGAGGACAAGCAAGAAGTAGGAAAGGAAGGGAAAGGGCAAGGTGTTTTATACCTGGGAACATGTTCCTTCTGTAAAGGAGATCACAGTGGGCCTGGATTGTTCAAATGCCATTCTCACTCACCTATCTTCAAGATCTATGGCATAACATATCCCTGCAACTTAAAAGCGGATTTTAAATAAAGAACGGCAGCAGCATGACTCCCAATGCAGAACTTGAGCTACTTCAATTCCAGGACTACTTGGAGCTTTTATTTGAGCTTCAAATTTAAAACAGCATATTGCAAAGTGGGTGGCATATTATTTGGTAAGTCAGATATTCCCTTCATGAACTGTTTTATTGGTTTTGAATACTGTCCTAGCATAAAATTATTGTTAAATTGTTTTAGGAGTAAACATGAATTAATATTATATTTGATTATGTTATGAATATTCTTGTCACATGAGGAGACGCATGTTAAAAAAGGATCTTGGGCTCTAGAGAGACACTGGGCCCATGCCTTTGCTCAGTCTACTGTCCACCTGGATTTGAGCTAGTGATACAGAAAGCCAAAAGTTAGTAACAGCAGCGGAGGTGAGCAGTTGTGCTTGAGATGTTATGGGAAAATAAGGAAAAGATCATGTCCTAAGACTTAGAACTGAGTATATCCCTTTCTATTCAATGTGCCCTCCATCCTGCCTGAGCTGTTGGGTTTTGAAAAGAAGTAAAGTGCAAGAGTCTCTCACAAACTACAGGGAATTTCAATGGAACACTGGTGAGGGCTTCCAAGGGTAACTTCAGCCTCACAGAAGTTGGGATTGCTTTTTTTTTTTTTTTTCAGAGGAACCTGGCCAACTTCATAATTTAGGGAAATCTCCAGTGAAGACCACTAGTAACATCAAAGCATCTTTGATCAAACAATCTACAAACAAATGGGGAAGAAAAAAACTTTGGAAAGAGAAAAGACTCCAGCAACAGAGATTTGTGAGCAAAATCGAAAGAAATAAAACCTCCGAAGGATGGAATGGCCTGCCAGGACAATCCCCAATGGTTTGGGAAAAATGGCAGATGAAGAGCCCCCCATTTTGATATTAAACTTGGCTCTCAACTAATTATGCAAAACCACAGTAAAGTTTGGCACACGTTTAATAGCACCACAAAAGGCAAGCTTGGTGGGATACAGAAGTCTGAACATAAGGGACCATTAGATGACTCAGATAAACACAGCATGACGAATAGACTGTATGGGGAGGGAAGTTGGGAAATGTCATGGATTTCTGTGGATATGATTTTTCATCCACAAACATAAGGGAATAGAATTTTATATAACTAGGCAGGTGCCAGAGCTTAGACATTTAGTCAGTCTAAAAATGATCTAATTTAATTGCAAACTTTTAAGAGTAGTTTGCCTCAGAGTTACTCATTCTAATATCCAATAAAAATGACATTAACATGGTCTGATCTGCCTTATCATACTAACAGAAAAATAAAATATAACCTCTAAATCATATAAAGACACGTTAATAAATTTAGCATAAGATTTCATAAACTACCAACAGTTTCCAACTACTATTATAATGATATAGGCTAGTGGAAAGTATTTTTTATTGCATTAGCTAACAGTCATTGGGCCTTCAATGGTTTCAGCTGGAAAATAAAAGTGCACACTGTCTAGAGGAAAAGATGTTTTAAAAGAAATGCATGCCAGCTACAGAGGATGTACAAACTGTGGATGAATATAAAGGAGAAAATATTATTGTGGTAAAATTTACCCTATTCCTATTTATAAATATAATTTTCCCTCTTTATTTACAGTTTAAACACTTAAGCTATGGTATCAAGAAAAGGTAATGTTATGGACTTTGAAAAACCAAAAACATACAAACGTCAACAGAACCCATTGCTAATGTATGCTTTCTATTACTCTATCTTCCCCTCCAGAGTACAAACTGTATGTAGCCATATCTTTAGTAGCTAATAGTGTCTGATACATGGTGAATACTCAGAAAGGAAAGGCTATGTATCAGATTCAGTACTAAATTCAATAATCAGAAACCACTTTCTAAAGATTTAAGAGAAAAAATAATTCACTTAAAGATACCTAGTAATCCCCAGAATAACTAAGAAAGCTCAAGCTTTCAACTCAGGGACCCTGGTATAGTACCCCAAAACTGCCCGAGTGCATGGTCTCAGAGCCCTGGTAGTTTTGTTCTGAGCTCTTATTCTGAACAATGCTACCTTTGCCTGTAGAGCTCAGAGTACCTTCTCCTATGTCTGCTGTCACACATTCCAAGCAACTATGCAAAGGGGTTCCTGCCCTCTTTTCATTTTCATTATAATTCTCTATTTCAGAGTTTTGTTGAAGTCAAACACTGAATTGATAAAATAGGTGGCAAAACAAAGAGCTTATATGTAAGATCCTAGTAGAAGAATGGTTTTCTTTTTTATGGGTAGATTCCTGTGTTAATAACCTTTCTGTCACTATAACAAAACACTGAGATTAATTAGATTACAGAGGTTAAAGACTTATTTAATTCAAAGTTTTGAACTGATGAGCATTGTCTCATAGTATCAGATGATCTTGGCAGAGACCATGAGGTTGACTTCATGACCAGAAAGCAAAGAGAAAAAGGTCAGGACCACACAGTCTTTTCCATGGACATGCCCAAGTCACCAAAAGACTTCACACTGGGCTCCATATTCTGACATTTCCCAATAGCCCACCCTTGAGACAAACCCTTTAATATCCATCACTTAGAGACAGTCTAAATCTAACCTGTAGCAATTCTTTATACACAGGAAAGTTTAGATGTCAGGCAGACAAAAATGCACATTTGGCTGCTCAAGATCAACATGACTGCTTTGTCTTCCCCAAGCTTTTTGCCATTACAGTCAGCCATTTAGTAGCAACTTCATCTTATATAATAGAAGTATCTCTCCCATGAGAAAGCCACCATAACATTTTTGTTGCCAATCTAACTCCGAGTCTAGGAGTTATTCTTCCGGTTCATTTGGAATTCTTTTCTCAATATTCTGCATTCTCTGGAAATAATTAATGAAGTAAATCATCACACCTATGCTATGTCTCAGAAAACATTGGAAGGCAAAGAACAGAAAGTAAGTTGTTTGGTCAACCAACAACTGGACAAATGTGAGATCCATCCCATGGGCAAGAGCCAATGCCAGCCGATCCCTGACACTATAAATGGCACTCTATTATGGTTGCAACGGGAGCCTAGCATAACTGGCCTCTGAAAGGCTCTACCTAGCAGCTGACTGAAACATGCAGAGACCCACAACCAAACAAAAGGCATTCATAAAGTATTGTAGAAGAGTTGGGGGAAGGATTTAGGAACCCAGAGGGGATAGGAACTCCACAAGAAGACCAACATAGTCAAATAACCTGGAATCCTGGGGGAGCTCCCAATAACTGAACCACCAACAAAAGAACATACAATGATACCCACTACCCCCACACATATGCAGCAGATATGCACCTTGGTCTTCCCTCAACAACTGGAGGTAGAATTTAACCTAACTCTGTTGCCCTCCTGTGGATCCTGTCTCCCTAACTGGGCCAGTTTGTCTGGCCTCAGTGGGAAAGGCTGAGTCTAGTCCTACAATGACTTTAGGTGTCAGGATGGGTTGCTGTTCAGGGGGGACCTCACCCTTTTCAGAGATGAAGGGGAGGGACAGAAGGAAGGAGGGCCTGTGTGAAGGGAAGGGGCTGAGAGAAGAGGCGAGCTGCAATCAGGATGTAAAGTGAATGAATAAATAAATAAATTAATGGGAAAAAAGAAATTGTCCTTATGTATACATGAAAGGTAGGAAATGAGGGGAAGAATAATGAGTATCTAGTACTAACTGCTCTAATTGTTTGTAGGGCCACAGTTGAAATTCATGATAAACGAGAATTTATTTCTGTTATCTTTGACCTCAGTTAGTACCTCTAATGTTTGAAGTCCTATACTTAGTCAAAGACATTGATTTTTCACTCTGGAGAAGTACATCCTTTATGTTCCACTTACATGGGCTGTCGTTATCTTCCATTAACTTTGATTACATCCAAAGCAGTAGAACAAAGACTACCACAGTAGGTCCCCTTGAGCTGTTCAAAATAGTCTACATTACCCCACTGTGGGATAGAGTAGTTCAGTCTTCCCTACTTCATCACAATTAATCACACTGAACAATGTTCTAAATCTAATTTCCCTTCCCCGTACTTAAAATGGAGAAGCCAAAATAGGTAGATGGTGACACAGCTTCTATTCAATGAAAATCGTGCTGTGTGTCTTAAGAGAAATGTTTGTCCTTTGCTCACTAAATTTTCTAAGCCATTAAATTGCAGAGTTGTGGAAATGGAATACAGTGTACACTGGCTATAGAAGAAACAGCCTATGATTATTATTCACCTCAGAGTGTGTATTACAATTTTACAAACACAACTCTAACTCAACCTTGCAATAGAGTCCAGTTGGCATCATAACTACTGTGATTTCAAAAGCTTGCCACTGCTCCAGAAGCCAAGACTTCCAGGGCAATAGGGTACAGGGCAGGGTTCCGTAAAAGTTCACCTTCCTTATTTCCTTACAGAAGGAGGGATTCTTATAAGGAAACAATGTCCTCTGTGATACTCCAATGTCTTTTTAATGCTTAGACTAACTCATACAGGGGAAGGCAATATATTTAATCAATTCAAGATTCAAATGTTAATCTTATCTAAACCCCCCTTGCAGACATACCCAGAATAATGCTTGAATACATGTTTGGGCATCTTGTAGCACAGTCTAGATAACATCAAATTAATGATCACACTGGCTTTACCAGGCTGTATCTGAAGACCATACTCTAGGAAGCTAGCATTTGGTTTTAGGGTCCACTCTGGCCTCCTCCCTCCTCCAATACAAATCTTTACATGCTGCTTCTCTAACAAACACTTTTTGGGGTGTCTCGTGGCTTTTTAAGTACATTCCAGGTCCTTTGGAAGAACTTACCAGACCATGGCCTCAGTACATATACAACCTTATCTTTTGCCATTTTCCCAGCCTTTGTTAAAACTCCAACCCAAAGCCCAGTATGGTAGCACACACCTTTCATCCCAGTATTCAGGAGACAGAGGCAGGAGGATCTCAGTGAGTTCAAGGCCATCCTGGTCTATATAGTAAACTTCAGGATAGCTAGAGCTACATAGGGAAATCCTATTTCAAAATAATAATAATAATAATAATAATAATAATAATAATAATAATAATAGTAGTAGTAGTAGTAGTAGTAGTAGTAGTAGTAGTAGTAGTAGTAGTAGTAGTAATAGTAATAATAATAATGAAGGTTATCCCTCATAACCTTCTTAAAGGTCTCTTGTTTTCTAGCCTTGGTACATGATCTCTGTATTTGAAATATCTTCACAATATCTGTCACTAATCAGACCCTCCCTATACACTAACCTTGTCTAGGGTACTGCTGATAGCTGGGTTCCCTTCACAAGCTGGAGGAATGGGTAAGTGCCATTCCACTGTGTTCAGGAAGTGTATAGCATCTATCATTGTATTCATCTTACTGTGTTGATGCATGCTTTCAGTCTGCCTGATACTACAAAATACTACAAACTATGTGGCTTATAAATAACAGAGTATACTCTCCACAGCTCCAGAGGCTATGAAGTCCATGATCACTATAGCAGCAGGTTCAAAATCTGGTAAGGGGCTACTTTCAAATTCATGAATCTTCATCATTTCATTGTCTTCATATGTAGAAAGAACAAGGGCTTGTAGCAGTGAATTAGTTAAACCACTTTGGGTCCTGGTGGGTTGCTCTTCCAGCCACCTGCCAGAGCCCTCTGAATTGGAGAATGAAAGACATACATATGCCAGCTTAATTTTAATATGCCTTGACTTGCTCAGTGTCTGAGCACTTCTAAAATTCCCTGCAGCCTGCAAACACTCCCCACTCCTGAGTTTTAGAATACTTATTTAGATTGTTTTAATTGCTTTGAGTTTTTTCAATTATCAAAATGTGTATGGTTATGTGCTTGGTAGTTATATTAAAATTCCTCTGGGAGAGAGGACAAGCCATTAAATTAATCTCATCTATACCTTTAATGATTTCTGGTTACTGGACCAACAAAATGCTATTTGAGGGGAGAGGCTCTGTATTTGTGTTGACAGGGAAGAAAAAAATGCTTTGGACTCCTTACAGAGTGATATGGATCAGATATGACAGGGGAAAACTTCCCTGAAAAATCTTGGCTACAGAAAAGAAAATTTGAGAAAATCAAACAGGACAGGTAACTTGATCTGCTGATTCCTCAACATGGGAATATCCCAATAACTTGGTTAGACATAAAAATGTCTCTAGCCAAAACTTCAGCTAAATTTAGACAATAAATCATGTTGGTTATGGAATCCTTAAGATTCCTCATGCCCTCCTTCATATAGCATGAATGAAGATTTATCACAATTTGTTAATTTATCAAATTAACTCATAAAAAGGACAGTTGTCTTTCATCCACTCAAACAAACAAGGAGCAAAATTTCGTCCTTAACTGATCTGTGCACTTTGCACAATCCATACAAATATATTAATAGTACTAAAATTTTGGTTTTGAGATTCATATATTGCAGAATATACAACTCTGACAAGATTTATCCTCTGGGACACTGAAATGACCTGCTGTTCCAGCCCCTTACCTACTGAAGTTGTTTCCAGAGAATTGACTTTCTGGCTTCCAAAAGTTTCAGGAATAGCTTGTGATTCCAGAGGCTCTCTCTTCATCCAATCTTTCAGATGGATCCAGTCAGAACTTCAGTGAAGCCTTGGCATACAGAGACTGGATAACAGATGCTAAAGCTAGCTTTCTTAAATCTAATCAAATTTTCCTACCCCTTCCAACCCCTTTAAAGAATTTTTTCCATCCCATTCAGCAGGAAGAAGTTGTGTATAGTTATCATCCCAATCCTGTGGGTTTTAGTGTCTAGTTATGGTTATTTTATAAATTATTGATAGGTTGTAATTTTAGGGAAAATTTAGACATGGTCATAATTTTGGACAGGAGGGAAATAGATAGGATAGATTACTAATTTTATTCTTGAACAATGCATTGTGTAGCCTCAACTTCACTGATAGAAATCTTTATAATTGGTACAAACTGAAGTTATAATTTCTTATATTGGCCGCAGAATTTATATTGATACAGATTTAAGCTTTTCATTGGTATAAATTTCGAAATTGATACAAAATTTGAGAGTAATATCATTATTCTTAGATAGCTATTGTGCTTATGTAACTTATTTAAGCACACAAGACTTAGACCCAGTCCTTCTAATAGCTGCTATTACAAACTGTTTAGGATGATTAAGTAATACAAGTTAAGGGCCATATAGTCAACTTGTGGTTATATTAGATTCTGATTTAATTATAATACAGTGTTTTCAATATTACCCAAGTAGAAATGGCTAAGAGTAATTAAGGTTTAAGAGTTCAGATATACTTTACATAGATAGTCTTCAAAAACACCAGAAATCCACAGAATGTGACATTAATATTATTTCATTATTAAAGATCATTTGACAAGGAGACATTTCTGCACCTAATAGTTTCGCCAATCCCCTTCAAAGAAGAATTTGAGCATCAAAGCCTCCATATAAGGTTGCTCTAGTTATGGCAAGGTAGCCACTGGACAAAAATTTCCCTACTCACCTACAGACAAAATATATTGTCCAGGAAAGGACACACAATGTGGGATAGTTGGCAATTTAGTTCTCCCAAGACAGAGCAAACTAGTCCTTCCTAATTCCTGCTTCATTTCAAGGTCTTTCAGATGGTTCTGGGCCAGAAGGCTGAAGACAGATGTTATAAGAAGTTAGGGGTTATCCAGTTAGTCAGCTGTCGCTACAATTTGTTTAAGTTTTGGAAGCTATGTTTTGTGTTTCCTATATATTCAGGTAATATTTAATTCATTCTTGGATTGTTGACAGGGTTGAAGACTAGTTATAGTCTCATAATCAAACTCAAGCTATTTAGCATTGAGAGAGATGATATAGATTTGAAAGGATGGTTCTCAGATAGTAATGCAAGCTAAAATCAGAACATAATTCAGGTATAGAATTGTAAGCTCTTTAGTTAGGATAGATGGTAGAGTACTTTATCTAACTGACAAAAATGATGGACTGGATATTAGTTGTATATTATACCTTGTAATTTACATAATTGTTATATTCATGACCAATTATCAATTTATGTCTAAGAAAAAAAAAAGAGCCTTTTTAATTGGGCAAAAAGCAGGAAATGAAGTGGGTTTGGCTTAATGCTACTTCCATTATAATGTTAATTTTGATCCCTAAAACAACTTACACAATTGTCTGCACTTAAGATATTGAGGGACCCTGCCTCTAGTTGGTGCCGATTAGTAAGTAAAGATGCCAGCAGCCGATGACTACGCAGGGTAGACAGAAGCAGGACTTTTAGGATTCCTGGACTTGGGACTTAGAGGAAGATGCAGGGGTTTCAGGAGAAGGTATAGGACAGACCACACCAAGAAGGAACAGGGGGGAGTAACAACTGAAATGTAGGTCCAAGAAGGAAAGTTGCCCCCTGAAGAACTGCCCACAAGTGTCTTGGGCAGCAAAGACAGGTCTGCACAGGAGTCATGGAAGCAAAGATATAACATAGATTTTAGAAGATATTAACTGAGGAATGCCTGAGGGAGTGTTCGCTGGCTGTGAGGAGTTTTAGAAGTGCCCAGTCATTGAGCTAGTCAAGGCATATCAAAATTAAGCTGGCATATGTGTGCCTTTCATTCGTGAATCCAGAGGACTCTGGCAGGTGGCTGGAAGAGGGACCCTCCAGCGGTTTAACTAATTCACTGCTACAGGACTCTCTGGGATCTCTGCTGTTTTTGGACAGATGCCTCTGTGTGGCCTAGGATATAATGCTCTTTGTAGACTAGGCTATCCTCCCAAGTGCTGATATTAAAGGTGCATATGAGAACCCTAAACCTGTTTGTATGTAGTTTAAACTTCATCCCAAACCATCACTTTGACAGTCAGGATTTTAACATATGGCAGAAGGCAGCTTGGGTACTGTGGTGGTATGAAACTAAGGAGGCAGAGGAAATAGAGATGGTAAGGGAGAAGGAGACACTGGCCTAGCTGGTCTAGAGTCTATGTAGAAAGGGTACAGTGGACAGATGCTATCAATATTCACAGAGGTGAGGTTTCTGGGTGAAGAAGATGAAAGTGCAGGGTGGAACTGCACTCTAATCTCTCACCATTCAGTAGTTAGGCATTTGTATCTGAAGTTGGAGGAATGATTTTTTTTTTTAATTTATTCTTCTCTCCTACATTACATTCTGAACAGTTTCCCCCCCCCTCTATTTCCCCCAGTTCCTTCCCTACCTCTTCTCTACCCCAGATCTATTCCTCCTCTGTTTCCTTTCAGAAAAGAACAGTCTTACTGGTGATATCAACTCAAATTCAGCACAAGTTACAATAAGACTAAGTGCATCCCTTCATATTGAGGCTGGAAGAGGCAATCCAGTGGGAAAAGGGGGGTCTCAAGAGCAGGCAAAAGAGTCAGAGACAACCCAACTCCCACTGTTAGGAGTCCCAGAAAATCACCAATAATACACAACCATAACATGTTTGCAGAGGTCAGACCCATACAGGCTCCCTGATTGGCACTTCAGTCTCTGTGAGCCCCTATCAGCCCTGCTTAATTGATTCTGTGGGCCTTATTCTCCTGTTGTCCTGGCTCCTACAATTCTTCCTCCTCCTCTTCCATGGGGCTCACCAAGCTCCACCTAATGCTTGCCTAGGTGGGTCTCTTCATTTGTTCCTATCAGTTGCTGGATGAAGCTTCTCTGATGACAATTGGGCTAGGCAGCAATCTATGAGTGTAGCAGAATATCTCAGGAATCAATTCATTTTATTGACCTTTTTTTTCCAGGCATGTTTGGTTCTATCCTAGGTTCCTGGGCTATCCATCCTCTCATTCCTGGCTATTCAGACAGTATCAGGTGTGAGGTCCCTCTCATGGCATGGGACTTAAGTTGGACCTTTCAATTGATGGAATGATTTTTAAATTCACAGGGACTGAAAACAAATAGGGGCATGGGGAGCTGAGAGGAAAAGTGTGGGCAACTCCTATCAGGGTTAGTGATTGACAGGCACATCATAGTTCCTAGCTCTGGGAACACTGTAATCACGGGGGCTGAGTATTTATATTAAAAAAAAAAAAAGAAACTAACTTTCCGGGATAATGTGAAATAGAGGAAGTATAATAAATGCTTTATGATTAACATTTGGTGGAGATAGGGAGGCATTCTAGTCTGCTTTCATCCATGGAAATCAAACTCTCTAACTTATAAAATTTCTTATATTTACTTCTATATAAGATTTTCATAATCATATTTTTTGTCTAGATGATAACTTCCTGCTCATGTCTCCCTTTCCTATAGAATAACTTGTGAGTAAGAACCACATGCTGCCTCGATAAAAGGATGGCAAAAAATCCGTATATTTCCATTATCACTAAGGATTTAGGAAAGGGGTATTATGGACAGACTGAGATATTTGTCTTCTGGCTCCTGAATGAAGACAAGTTTAGAATGTGGAGCTCAAGCATGTGTCAACTTGTGTAGTTTTCTTAGAACACATGACCAGGTACTCTCATCATTACCATCTGACAGGCTCGAGTCTGACATTTGTGTTGGTTAAGTAATTTCTCAGTATCCTCCTCCTCTTAAATGCCAGGGAGAAGCATTTGCAGATAACCACAAGCTCCTTAGATGTTCTGGTTCAGGCTAACTATCCAAAACCACCATCACAGTATTACAAAAACCCTCTCATAATGTGCAGCCTTTAAAATAAGCTGTTTCCTTTGTTGTACTTAACATCCCATATTGTCTTTTCCGCACAATGTATACAGGTAAGTATTAAGTAGACAACTGCTGGATGAACAGTCTGCTCCCTTCTTTCTGATGCAGTTCACTTCTTATGCTGTTATTCTGTTCCTCAAACATCGTTTCATCCCCACAGGTGCTCATCAACCTCCATTGCGAAGTCTTCCAACCATGCTGCTCATCTTTATGCACTTTCTTCTTTCCCACCTCCTGTTTCTTTCCTTTTTAGTACCTCCTTGTCTACTTCTTTCTTCCCCTTTGCCTCATGTGATACTTGCAATTAAAGCATAGCATACATCTTTAGGCCTTCCAGTGAGTGGAAATTAAAAACAAACAAACAAACAAACAAAAAACCCCACAAATGAATTTATGAAGCATTTCTACATCCATTTTAATTTCCTATTCTTGACCCTTATTACTCACAATTATTAATAACTTACCCTCACAGATGCTGTAACTCTTGAATACCATTTTGCCCTTTCTGTCAGTAACTATCTGCCAGCAAAATAATTCACTCCTATCCAACATTATTTACATACAAACATATCTTTGGTTTGTTAAGAATTCTTGAATATTACTCTTGTCAAACCACTTCACTCTTAACTAAAAACTGAAGCCGGCAGTCCTTGAGCCTTAATCTGTGTATTTTGTAGAGTCTATTGTGATGTCTCTAACTTCGATGAGTCTTAACATGAGCCCCTTAGTACCAGCTGGTTTCAAGGCAGGTCCTTCAGAAAATGGTTTTAAAGTTCAAGGATGTTCTACCAAAAGATCAGATACCATTTTACTCTGAATCCTTTACAGCTTGTACCACTTCATTGACTATCATAATAGGTAGAGCACATTCATATCGGTTGGTCCAGTCATATCTGTTAGAGTGGATTTATTAACAATATATAGTAGATAACATTTAAGCAGTATAGCTAGTGAGGGTTGAACCTGTTATTATTTTCTGATTTTTTTTAAACTATTGTAAAGCTATATACAGTAACAATAGACTTCAGACTTTTATCTATCTTTATGTCCTTAAACTTTCTTTAAAAAGTAAATAAAGCCTTTTGAGGGGATACATAGTAGAAGCAGATGCTTTTGTTGTCAGTGTTTCCTTGAATAGGACAGTACACAAAAGTGCCACTGACTCAACACTTACAGTCAGAACCTCACCCCCTACCTCCCAATTTATAAAGCAGGGATCAACTACATCCTCACCATTTTAGGCTTCCTATCCATTTCAAATTTACAATTTGCACTAGCTTTTCCCTCATAAGAAACTGCCATGCCTCTGAAAAATTTTTCCAAGTCCTTCTTCTCACATCTACCTCCTCTAAATTGCTGAAATAGCTTGCATTTCCTGTCACTAGGCTGGTATTCCAAGCTCTGTGGATAACTTAGTAATTCAGAGTATTCAGCCTGCCAGACACAAGGTGAAGCCTGGACCATGTGATGCCGCCGGTTTTCTTCCATACACTAGCCTCTTTGCAGCAATCTTTTCCCTGTTGCTTTGCTGATTCCTGACACGGGGGTGGTTATAGTTGAAAATGGATACAGAGAAATGCAGAATATTGATGTCACCAGCCATGTTTGCAGAGCCTTGCTATTGGAGACTAATCATATCAGGAAGGAGCCACATCAACTAGACAAAGCATCTGTAAGTTTCTAAAGCGGAACTTGAAATTGCTTCTAAAAGGCATTTACTAGTGCTGAAGAAATCAGGAAAGTCGTGTCTGGCTGGCTTCCATCTTTAAACCTCTGAGTCAGGAATCCACCAGGGGAGTGGGAAAGCCAAATCGAAGCAGAGGACAGTATGTGTCTACAAAAACATAATCTGGTGACTGTCACACACACAGATGGATGTTCCAGAGAGATGAAATGTTAGGTCTCTGCAGAAAGCAGGATTTTTTTTCCCCTGTGCCTAATTCGTTTGTTTTAGTCTTTACCGTGTCCCAAGGATGTTTATTAAAGAGGCTATTACAGTCAAAAATAGGGAACATTATTATATTATTAAATGTAGTAAGAGTCTATATCAAAAGACCACAGGGTATCACCTGAAGAAAAAGAGGAGAAAGCCCAGGAACCAGAGAGCAGAACACAGAAATTGTTTCTAGAAATGTAAAACAATCTCCACCCTCTCTAAACATCAGTTCATATGTTTGGCTTTTAAACTGTGGGGAAATTATCTGCAGTGTGTATGTGTTTAAACAAGCAGAAGCAAATACTCTTGAGAAGTAGTCATTAGATAAAAAATATTCAATTTAGTTCAGCGGACATGCTTTGAATCTAATTTGTTGTTTTTATTTTATTGAAAGGCCAATCTGTCCAAAAAGAGATTTAAGCAGGAAAACTCATTAGTTAGTACACTCTGCAACAGTAACAGCTGTTGTAAGAGGGGGTCAGAGATGAAAAGGGGGCCATGTCCCTCAGTGAACGTGTCTAACCATGCAAACAGAGGAAAGAGGGAATGGCAATAGCCAAGTTCTTATTTGTACGAACAAGTCATTGGCTTTGCTCATCTATTACTGTGCTGTAACCTACACCTGAGATGGTGTCTAAAATTAGGTCATGTTTAGATCTCACGGCTCTATGTTTGAGTAGGCTGATATTTGCAGTTCTGGTGTGATCAGATTTTGGCTGGAGGCTCTGGCATCTCATGGGGTGGTGTGTTCAACATTGCTTAATTCTGTTGACACAAAGCTCAGGTCTCACCTCAAAGGTAAGAATGTACACTTGAGCCCAGGAACTTAGATTGAGGCTGCCCTAAATAGTATGCCCCAATGTGAAAACAGTTTCATCAAGTTCTTGTGGTTATAGAACAAATGAAAACCAGAAATCAAGGTATTTTTCCAATATATTGTTGGAAATATCAGGTAAATGGGTTATAGTAAAGGAGATGGGTAGACCTTTGGTAGAAGGTTTCAGAAGCTATGTGATGACATTCTTAATTTTGAGGTTAGTAGAAGCTCATGATCTGTTAAGTAACTTCTTTTGGAAAATGTAGAAATAGTCACAGAGGTGGGCATTGGATTCCCATGATAATTTGGTTTTAAATCTGCAACATTCCAACTCTTCTTAGTCATGAAGTTCAGACCAGTTTTATACAACCTTTAACATAGGTGGGGCAACCCCTTCTCCACTTTCTACAAACTGCAATTCATTTTTCCATGGCTGAAGTAGATGCAAACTGTTGTCTGTGACCTTCACTGAGGCTCACTACCAGAGCGACCAACAATAGTTGGAGAAACATAATTTGAAACAAAACATTTCTGGAAACCTACAACACCCATCCAGAAAAAAATGGAGAAAAGATTTGTAATCAGAAAAGCACTAAACTGGAATGTGGTGCCCACCACAGGCAACCCACTTAGAAACTACAGAGACAGGAAGAAACAAGTGTCATGCTTTCAAATAGCCAAGAGGATACGGTCATTAGTCTTCAAGAAAGAAGACTTTGGGGGAGTTGATCCAGAGTTTACTCAGCAACTGGGAATGCCTTTTGTGTTAGTTAATTGGATTGGCTTGAAGTGTGTGTGTGTGTGTGTGTGTGTGTGTGTGTGTGTGTGTGTGTGTGTGTGTGTGTGCAGGTGCACGAGTGCCTGCATGTATGGGGGGACACTAAAAACTACTCCAATCATTTTACTGGAGGGGCTTTGCAGTTTGTAGAAAGCTACCACAGCAGTTAGGTGCCCACATTCTTAGGAAAATTGAGAGATGAGTGTTTCCTCCTCTGACATTTACATTTCAAAGAGAAGGTTCTCAGGACCTAAAGAAAGACTTTCCTGAGTCTTAAGGAAGGCAAAATGCCTGTTTAACTCTTTAAAAGGATTTATATACATTTCAAAGGGAACAGAAAGTATTACCAGGTTTCTGAGGCAAAGCCCTAGAGAATAAGGAGAAAAAGATCTCCCATCCCTTTCCCTGGGAAGAATTAAAGCTCTTCCTTCTGGCTTACTTTCCTCCCAGCACAACATCAAGCCTCTGTATAAGCTGACTGGGGGACAGCTGGCTTCTAAATGAGCTCCTCAAGAGCCTTCATTCTAAGAGACAGGTATTAATAGAAACTGCAAGCAACTGTCTTACTTGGCCTTAGAGTCATAGTGTTATTCCACCCTTTCTGCTCCAGAATCACAGAACTGGGCAACATTCAAGAGTATCTACAGGGTTGAGGAGCCTGGGAAGTAACTCCTAGGGAATGTTGAACAGTGTGAGGTTCCCTGGAAGAATCTCTCCTTTCACTGAACCTCCTATAAGCTGATTAACTGATTATGATTTCAATTATGTAGAGAGGTTGGAATGGTGCAAGTCCAGAGCCAAATTATCTTGGGACATCCTTCATGGATGTTTATTGCCCTCCTCTGTACCTGAACTAACATCTTAGTAACCAATAGGTAATTCATTTTGAGTGTAAGAATAAATTCCAAGCTTATTCACCCATTATCACTTAATGAGTGCTTATTGCCCTCATCTTTACCAGACCTAACATCTTTGTGACCAATAGGTAAATCTTTTGTAAGAATAAACTCCTAGTTCCAAATAAACCAAAAGGCTAAAAATACTCTCAGTTTCCCAACTTGCTGTGTCCTATGTACCTAATGCTTACATCAACACATTTGAAAGTACCTTAATTTGTGGCTGTATTTATTTTGTTATTACAAAATGTCATTAAACTATTACTATATTGGAATATGAATATTGGAACCTGAAGCCTAAATCTCTGTTCACATGCCGTGGTCACTCATATAGTTCCAGAATAGATTATCTTTTATTTCCTTTCAGGTATGATTCTTTTTTGTATTGATGTTAATAATCATACCTTTCTAGCAAGGTTCGAGCAGAAATGTGTGGGAGATACTGATAATTTAAGGATCCCCACAAAATTAAAACAATTATATAAGGACACTGTATATCCAGGAGCAGAACTCAAAAAACAGTATGCAGTGTGTAGTAGAAAAAGCTGAAGTCATGTCTGGGTCCAGACAGAAGATACTGGCCTTTATGTGCTTCTTCTAGGCTCCACCCCACAGTTACCTGGCAACAGCCAGGTATGCCTGACTTAGTATAAAAGGGACTGCTTGCCCCCTTCTCTCTCTCTCTTTCTCTTTCTCTCTCTCTCTCTCTTCTCTCTCTCTCTCTCTCTCTTGACTTCTTGTTCTTTTGCTCTCTTCCCTCTCTGTCCATTCTCTCCCCATTTCCCCATTCCTCTACCCCTCTTTCTGAACATGTTCATGGCTACATGGCTGGCCTCTATTCTCCTCCTCCTCCTCCTCTCTCTCTCTCTCTCTCTCTTTCTCTCTCTCTCTCCTCCCTTCTTAACTCCCCTTCCCATGCCATAAATAAACTCTATTCTATACCCAGTCACATGGCTGGTACCTCAGGGGGAAGGGATGCCTCATCATGAGCCCACAGAGGCACCCCCTTTCCCCACACCATACTGCATCACTAACAAACATATCCCTGACTTCCCTTTCTTTTTTTATAAAATCGACAATCTACATTACTCTTAAACCTCTTTGGAAGAATAAATTTATATTCACTAACCCTCTTCTTTTGGCTTTAAAAAATAGAGCTTTAAGTTATGTATTATTTACATGTAACACTGATGACATTCTCATTCATAATGTATTTGGATCATTTTCAATCCCTTTATATGCCTCCACTTCCCACACTGATCATCTTCATTTTCCCATCTAGTCTGCTGTCTACTGTCATGTCATGTCTTTGAGTGTGTGTATGTGTGTGTGTGTATCCCAATGAGTTTAACTGAAGTTACTTATAGGCATGTGAGTAAGGATTTATTTACTGAAGCGTAGACTACTTACCACTGGCTACACCAATGAAGTCTATCTTTTTTTCCAGCAACCATCAATGGGCTATATATCCTTAGACCATGCTGAGGCCTTATGAGCTTTTTCCCTCTCAATGACAGAATTAACAAGGCTCAATATTGCATAGATTCTGTATAGCCAGTCACAACCATCAAGAGTTCCAGAATGCAATGATCATGTCCTACAGGGAAAACAGCATTCTGCAACATTGTACCCCTTCCTTTGATCCTTACATTCTTCCTCTCTCTCCTTTACAAGTTTCTTTGAATCTTAGAGAGGGTGATATACCTGAGCTATGTAGTGCTGAATTGCCCATTTTTGAATAGACATCTTGTACTGGTACACCCCTTTGGTGGAGCATATGTCATACAGATAAGTTCTACATAAAGCAAGAGGTTGTGAAACATGATCTTGCTTTTTTCCTTTTGGCCAATGGAACTTGTAGCATGCTACATTTGTTGTTTCTCTTGAGCAAAGGGAAAACAGCTGGGTCAAGACGCAGATATTAAAGGGACTGTGAGTGAGAATGGCCTTTCTGGTTGTTACACTGCATTACTTTCTAAGAGTCTAAAACTTTGGGTTTACAGTGTTGCTGTCAAATGGGATGAACTACATTTACATAAAAACAATGCAAACTTACTGTTTCGAGAGTTTTAGGTGCTGGAGTTTCTTTTGGACCTGGCAAGTAAGCTACTTGCCAGGATTTGACTTGTAAGTTTGGAAATGTGCTTTGCTTTTTTCTATTATTTTCATAATAACTAAAACCTAAAATGATGCCTTTCAAGAGTATGGGCTCATTTTGGTTATTGAGGCAGAGGAAATATTGATTTGTTTCAGTTTTCTCACTTGTTGAAAGGAGATTATGTTGCTGAGATTCTTCCACACTATAATATGAGAGGATCTAATTAATTATTTTTAAATCAAAGAAGATGGATAAACAAACAAACAAACAAGAAACAAAAGGGCAGGAACTTCACAAGTGTGTTTCTTGGGACTGGATCTTTGTCTACTAGTCATTATAGAAATTGTGAGAAGTCCCGGCAAAGTCACCACATGTTACTAGGAAAATGAGGATCCCACTTTGGGATTTTTAGTCTAATTAACAAAGTAATTCAAGAATAGACTCAAATGGAAGCTAGAGAACAACTTTTATTAGAGTTAAAAAAACAACCCCAGGGCAGGCAAGTTGCAGTTTCCTGGCTGCTGCCTGGAGGAGACTAGGGAAAAGAAAATATAAAAAAGCCAAGGCATTGAAGTTAATCAGCATGGAGGTCAGATTCATGACAGACAGAAAGCCCCATGGGAGGGAAGAGAACCTTAGAGAAAAATAAGGAGCCCAAAGCACCGCAAAAGGGATACTTAGGCTCTGGCCAGAATCTGAAAGAAAGATAGGGAAGAAGAAAAAGGAAAAGTTACTTTTCTGAATAAGGAATCATAAATGCAAGGAGGTCCAATGTTAGCATTCCTTCTAAGGCTCCACCCAACAGTTACTTGGCAATAAGCCAGATAGGCCTGGATTCCTATGAAAGGAGGTATTTGGCCCTTCCTCTCTCTTACTCTTACTCTTTTACTCTCTTATTCTCTTTGCTCCTTCTCTATATGACCACTTTCTCCCTCTCCCCCTCCTCCTCCTGCCTTCTCTCTCTCTCTCTCTCTCTCTCTCTCTCTCTCTCTCTCTCTCTCTCTCTCTCTCTCTCTCTCTGTCTCTCTCTCTCTCTCTCTGTGTGTGTGTGTGTGTGTATGCATGTGTCTTTCTCTGTTTATACTCCCTTCTCAACTCTCCTCCCCATACCCTAAATAAACTCTATTCTATATTATACCCATTGTATGGCTGGTACCTAAGGGGGGAGGGATGCCTCAGCATGAGCCTGCCAAGGCACCCCTGCCACCTCACCATACCGTGCTCTATCAAACATATCCTGGTTCTCTTTTTATAAAACACAACATCCAACATAACTTCATGGTAATTCACAGATACTGACTTGGGGTAAGAATTCTGTAAAGAAAATGTGGATTTCCTCATTAAAGGCCTTATTATTCCTCATATGTCTTTAGCACTCCTGGGCTGCCGTTCTTTGGCCAGATGGTTGACCTGTTCTGCTTAACTCTTAAGGGAGGAGACAATGCCATACCTCCACCTACAGCAAGATCAAGTTCTTTTTCTAGGAGGTAACAGCTTTCATTAATGGATTTTCAATTTGACGCTAACATTAGTGAATACTGGGGAAAGCAGGATCCCTTTTGCAGAGTCTTAGTTTTGTAATTAAAAAAATAAAGTTAAAACAGACTCAGAAGGAAACACAAGGACCATTTTACTGAAGTTTGAGAGAGAAATCCATCAGAGCACATGGGATCTTAGCAGATACCGGTGTCACCTGGAAGAAAGTCCTCCATTATGCAATATCCACATTGTGAGTGTGTGTTAAGAAGAGAAATTTGGGCAAGGCACAGGAAAGCAGTCACAAAATAGGTTTACTAAAATGAAAGCAAAAGCCCACACCAAAGTGTGACAATGGGTCAGAGCACGCATATGGCTCAAAAGCCCCTCATTTTCCTATCTAGAGGTCTATAAGTACACAAGGGAAAAGGCAGAGTTCCTTGAAGGGTCCACATTTCTTTGACTGGTGTAAGGTGATTGACACCCCCAAGTTTAAATTATGTTTACTGCACATATACCATCCAATAATCTCTATTATCATCATATACACGATGTAGTCCATATGCGTTGATACTTAAATGATTTGTGAGGACAGAGAGGCTTAAATATTTTTCTTTCTGTGGTATAAAGAAAGCCTTTGTGTTGAGGGTGAAATCAGAGGGAAGAAATTGTTGATATCATCCAGTAGTGGTATAATGCAGAGCATAAGTCTGTGGTTGGGGTGCAGAGTCCTGGGGATTGTATTTATGGCCTTGGGTTAAGCTGCAGCTTTAGCCTTCTTTTTTTCACTTTTTATTTTGAGACAGGGTCTCATTATGTTGGTTAGGCTGGCCTGAACTCATTCTGTAACCCATGCTGGCCTCAAATTTAGGGTCTTCCTCTCTTAGCCTCCTGAGTAGCTAAGATTGCTCAGCATAAGTCAGACTTTTAATATATTCTCAAGAAGAGGTAATTTTCTACTAAATTATATGTTTAGATTTTAATATATGCTTAAGAATCAAGTAATTTTCCATGAAAACCTATTATCTGGGTCTTATGAGTGGCTCCTCTGTCTCAGGATGCTTGAGTCTTATCAGAAGAGAATGTCTTCTCTTTGTTTATTTTCTCTTTCACAGATATTTGTTGGAAGCAGCTATATTCCAGATACTGTTCTAGATGTATAGATAAAGGAAGACAGACATGGTGTCTGTCTTTGTCTAGATCAACCCAAGTGCAAAAGATAAAAAAATATTTAGCAAAATAAGTGAGAAAGTTAAGTTTAAGATACTAAGTGCTATAGAAGAAAAAAAAATCACCTTCTTAACAGAATACAGTCCTTTGTGTAGTCCCTCATACATTTTAGTGAAGTAATAAACAAAAAACACTTGAGTGTAGTAAGTGAATACATACACACTATAACTACATCAAGCTTACTGTTGTGTTTATATAAAAGAAAAAAAAAAGCCAAGGATATGTTTGTTGGAGGCACGGTATGGTGCGAGGCGGACAGGGGAAGAGGTGCCTCTGCAGGCCCATGCTGAGGCGTCCCTTCCCCCTGAGGTACCAGCCATATGATGGTATAGGATAGAATAGAGTTTATTTAGGGTATGAGGAGGTAGTAGAGACAGAGAAAGGCAAAGAGAGAGAGAGAGAGAGAGAGAGAGAGAGAGAGAGAGAGAGAGAGAGAGAGGGAGAGACAGAGACAGAGAGACAGAGAGACAGAGAGACAGAGACAGAGAGAGAAGGGGGAGGGGAATGGGGGAGAGAGGGACAGAGGGGGAACAGGGGGAACAGGGGAAGAGAGCAAGAGAAGAGCATGAGGAGGGGACAAGCAGCCCCTTTTATAGTGAGTCAGGCACACCTGGCTGTTGTCAGGTAAATGTGGGTTGGAGCCTAGAAGAAATGCTAACACTGACAACCCAAATTAGTCAACACAGGACTCAATTCTTCACATAAAGGATCTACTCCTGTGATCTAGTTACCTCTCAAAGGGGCAACCTTCTAATAGTGGCCTCACCTTGGGGTGGGGCAGCATTTCAACATTTGAATTTTGAGAAGACAAAAATCCAGCACGTTGATGTATGTGGAGCCTATGATGCACTTTGTTTGTGTTCTGTTAAAAACAGGTCACCTTGAGCAAATGGAAAAGAGCTGGGTCAAGAATGCAGATATTAAAGGGACCGTGAGTGAGAATGGTCTTTCTTCTTGTTACACTGCATTGCTTTTTAAGAGTCTAAAACTTTGGGTCTACAATGTTGCTGTCAAATGGGATGAACCACATTTACATAAAAACAATGCAAACTGATTGTTATTAATTCCATGCATCTAATCTGTTTAAAAAAGATTGTTGTCCTGGTTGTCTAGTGTTTGCTTTATCAACTAAATCCAATTGATGGACAGAACAAAAAGTAATAAGGGAGCACAAACTAGTTTTAGTAGGTTCATCATCTACTACGAAGTCCAGCAACCATCGTACAGTTTCGCTTTTCTAAACAAACTAGAGATTGTCTGTGAAGTACCACCTGTGTGCTCAAAAGTATAGTCATATCAAAGACAGAAGGATTCTGCCATATTTTTCTTTTTTTCTTGCTGGCTGTGGAAGTGTTTGCATTTAAGAGTCTTAGAACAATGAATATATTAATTGCTCATGTGTCCTCTGGATACCATTCATTTTGAGCCTTTTATGTTCTGTTTATAAGTATGTGGTGCATATGTGTTAGAGTATACGAGAGTGTGGATGCTGGAGGCCAATGGCAGCATCTTCTTTGGCATCTCTTCATCTTATTTTTTAAATAACAACTTATTAATTCTTTGAGAATTCAATAAATGTATATTGATCATATTTTCTTCCAACTCCTGCCAGATAACACTCCTACCTTCCTATTCACCCAATTTTCTCTCTGTCTGTCTGTCTGTCTGTCTGTCTGTCTGTCTGTCTCTCTCTCTCTCTCTCTCTCTCTCTCTCTCTGTGTGTGTGTGTGTGTGTGTGTGTGTGTAGTGGGCTGGCCTAATGCTTCTTGTATTCTATTGCTAATTTTGGATCCCTAAGACCGATTGCCCCAGACACGAGAGAGTCTGCAGATAGGTGTTGAGTGACCCTGCTCCCAAGTTATTTCTGATTGGTAAATAAAGATGCCAACAGCTAATAACTGGGCAGAAGAGAAATAGGGGGAGTTTCTCAGGCTTGGGGTCGGAGGAAAAAAGAAAGAAGAAGAAGATGGCTGGAGGAGAGAGAAGAGCATGGGTTAGGGGGAGGAAGGAGAAGTCACCATGGGTTAGTCCTCATAAAAACATGGTCCTGAGGGCTGTCCAATTGGAGTAAGAGCAGCCCAGATGAAACATAGTAAGTAGTATGTAATAACTTGGAATTATCCATATGAAAGTAGATAGCAGCATGGAGGGTAGAGAGCTGCTCAGCTATTGTGCTGTTTAGGGCTTATTGTAAAAATAAAGGTTGCATGTGCCTCTTTCATCCAGGAACTTAAATGGTCTAGAAACCTCAGGCTGGGATTTAAATACTTGCTACAACACAGACTCTCTCTTTCCTGTCTATCAAGATCAATTTGTGTTGCCCAAATACTAATGTGTGAAGGTTGCACTGGAACATGATATACTTCGCAAGTAACACACTGTTAGCATCAGGTGCATCTGTAGCCAGCTCTGGACCTAGAGATGAGAAGCGTCCTCTCTAAGCTGCTCCTGGGTCCGTTGCCATGGCACCCGCGGCACATCTCTTTGTGTAGGAATCACATGCCTCACAGCCCCCCCCCCCCAATAAAAGACTCATCCCCTGGCCTGTAGTCCCTTCTCTTCTTCCTTCTCACACCCTTCTCCCTTGTACCCCTTTCAGAGGCCTCCTTTGCCAACAAAACCTCCCACACGAGACCTGCACCTGTTGTGATTTGTCCAGGATTGCGCCGCGTATTGTAACACATACTTTTGAAGAAAACTGACTTTGCCTCTCCTAGAAACTGTCAGTTGCCAATAGCTTCTGAGGTAGAAGTGGGATTTTTGTGCCTAGTTTCCTGCTCCATGCTGCAATTTTGTCTGATTTGAGTCTGCACAGGTCTTGTGCCTGCTGCCACAACTGCTGTGTTCATATGTTCAACTTCCCTGCAGTGTCTGGTAAACACTGTCTTCTTAGACATGTACTGCCTTAAAATCTTATTTTCTCTTCAAATTTTTTTTTACCCCACCTTTCTGGCATTGTCCCTGAGCCTTGGACAGAGAGATGTGACATGGATGTCCCATTCAGGACTGAGTACTCTACAGTCTAGTCTTTCCCCATTGACCAGTCATGGATCTCAGTGTTAACTGCTGTCTACCATAAGATTTATTTTGAACCCATCAAGTATATTTTGAATAGTGAGAGATTCACCAATTTATTGATATATTGTATTGTCATTAGCTGTTTTAATGATAGGTCTACATGGTAGAATAATAGTAGTAGATTCTCCTTAAGGCCTATGACACTCCTAAACAGTTTCTTATTCCCAATAACAATGCCAAGTATGTGTTTCATTCTGTGGAATGGGCCTCAAATTTAGCCAAAAAAAAAAAAAAAAAAAAAAAAAAAAAAGGTTTGGTTACTCCCATAACATCCATGCCACTATTGTGATGGTGAATATATCTTTGCTGATCATTATTTATATCACGGGATTCATATCTGAGTAAGACCATGATTAATTTTCTTCCCTGACAGCACACGTAGCTCCTCCCACTGCTATAAAAGCTATCCAGTGGGGTAAGCTTCCAGGTCAGTGCGAGCGTCACTTCTTCACACTCTATAACTCAATACAATTAAACCAATAAATGTAATGCACCACGTAAATACACACAAGGACAGACCCACACGATCATCTCATTAGATTCAGGAAAAGAAAACCAAACCTTTGACAAAACCTCAACATCGCTTCATAATTAAATAAAATCTAAGAACACCTCAACATAATAAAAGAGTATACAACAAACCTACAGCCAACATCTTGGTGATTGGAGAAAAACTCAAAGCATTTCCATTAAAAATAGGAACAAGAAAAGGATGCCTACTTCTCTCTTCTTGTTTAACATCTTAGCTACAGCAATAAGGCATGTGAAAGAGATAAGATACAGATAAGGAAGAAAGAAGTCAAAATATCTTTATGTGAAGATGAGGATTCTATAGATAAAAGAGCTTAAAGACTCCACCAGAAAAATCTACCTTCTTGTTTTTAAGAGTCTGGCTCTCATTCAATCTGGGGCATACTAGACTGCTTCGTGAGAAAGCTCCAGTGATCTTTCTGTTTCTGGTCCCCCCAACACTGTGATATTAGCCATATGTATCATAGGACAAAACCTTATCTTTGTGCCATTATCGCTGTCTCTTAGGGTTCTTAGATTCAGGGTGGGATGAGTATTTTAGGCAGTAAAGCATTACATGGCTTAAGAAAAGTATCCTTAAAGGACCTATAATGATTAATATTAGTATATTTCAGGTATTAGGGATGGGGAATATATGAGGAAAATCAGATAAAAATAAAGAAAAAGAAATAAGAAAGCATCCAAACAATACTATACTCAAATAATAACAACAACAACAAAATGACAACCCATATATTATTACACTTATGAAACATAATATAAATGTACATCCATTAAGAAATTAGAAAACAGATAGGATTAAATTGGTAAAGAGGTGTGCTTCAGTCATCGTGATACAGAGGTTCACTGTTTCATCAAGGGGCTTTGACCTCCACATGACACCTGGTGTTGTGACACCTTTAACTGTATCAGTCCTGGCTGCAGAAGCTCCAGAACACACAACCACAAATGTGCTGTTCACCAGAAGAGTAATTTCTTGTTTTTCTAGGCTTCTAGGGGAAAGTAGACCATTCTAACACTTCATGACCACTTCCTTCCTGTCTTACTGTTTTGTTGACTTCCCTTAGAGGCAAAAGTCAGTGGACAAAGTGTAACTTTGCTGATTGCTTACAGTGAACTTGAAATTCATCTTGTCCAAACTGTTTTGCTGAAAGTGAGGGACAGGTAGTTCTTCAAAGCAAAGTTCATGTTGTATTGGAAGCAGGGGGCCTAGATACTGATGAAACCACTAACAGAAGCCTGCAACTCACTAGGACTTCAACCGTAATCTCTAATTCCTCCCTCTGCCTTCATGTTATAGTGATACCTTTCAAAGATGCAGTCTCTCACCTCTGAGTTCACTGAACTCATAGTGAAGAAAATCTCCTATTAGAGTGTAGGTTCTGGTACACCTCTTTCCCTGCACCTGGAATGTGGCTGGTAGTATATATTAGTCACTTTTCTCCTTGATGTGACAGAACACATTACAGGAAACAATTTAAGGAAGGAAGGGTTTATTTTAGTTCAAGGTTTGAAGGGATAGAGTTCATCTTGACAATGAGGGCACAGTAGCAAGACCATGAGACAGCTGGGCACATTGTGTCTTCTGTGAGGAAACAAAGATGAAAGCTCAGCTTGACTTTTACTCGGTGTGCTGGACCCCAGCTCATGAAATGGGGCTGGATGCAGTTAGGATGGGTCTGCCAACCTCAGCTAACCTAATCTAAAAACTTCCTCACAGATGCGTTCAGAGGTTTGTCTCCTTAGTGATTCTACATCTTGTCGAGCTGACAATAATAAGCATTACAAACAGGTGTAGCCGTGTGAGTTTAGCTGCTCCACTTTACACTCTTGACAGGTCGCCCACTTCCAGCCACCTGCTCAGTAGCTCCTGGCAGGTTATCTGCTTCCAGCCACCCACCCAGCAGCTTATTGGACCCCTGAATGAAAGAGACAAATACATATTAGCTTATTTTTGAAATGCCTTTGCTAACTCAATGACTGGGCACTTCTCATCATCCACCTGCTACCCTAGGCCTAATCAGGGAAATCTCACTTGGCTGGTTGGCTTCATTTCCTACAGCTCCTATGCCCATCCCTCTCTTTCCCCCACCCCACCCTGAGTCATGGTGAGTCTCCTCTCCCTTCTCTTTGCCCGAGGGAACCTAGAAGTCCCACTTCTCGCTCTTCTCCCAGCCATTGGCTGTTGGCTCTTTATTGATTGTTAAAAACCAATTGGAGTCAAAGACCATTTGGACATGCAGATTTTCAATTAAATCAAAGCATTAGAACAAATGCCCAATAAAAGGTACTTTTGAACTCATATATACATATTTATCTGGTTTCTACCACATGCTGAATTGTTCTAAACACTGAAGATAATGGTGTTTTAAAAACCCAGAATTCTTTTTCTTATGGAGCTGGTCTTCCAGTGGGGGCTCTACACAATGAAAAGATAGAAAGGTATCAGGCTACTCATATTGTGGTGAAGAGAATAAGAGTACAAAGAGGAACAGAGTGTGATTGGGTCAAGAGAGACTACTGCACATAGGATGATCAGGGAAGACTTCTGCAACAGATAAAAGGGTAGAAACTGCAGATATACAAGCAAGCCTTAAGAATATGTTACTATAAATAGCTCAGATTCAAAGGCTGTTCTTTCGTTGTGTCAGCTAGTAATTTTTTAGTTTGAAACTACAACAAAAATGAACTGATATTATTTTTTTCTTTATTAGATATTTTATTTATTTACATGTCATATTTCCTAGTTTCCCCTCCAAAAACAAAAAGCCACCAAGAACAAACCCCTGTTCCCTCCCCCTCCCACTGCTTGCCACCCCACCCTCTCCCACTTACTGGCCCTGGCATTCCCCTACACTGGGGCACAGAACCTTTGCAGGACCAAGGGCCTCTTCTCCCACTGATGACCTACTTGGCCATCCTCTACTATACACATGCTGCTGGAGCAATCAGCCCCATCATGTGTACTCCTTGGTTGGTGGTTTAGTCCCTGGGACTCTGAGGGTACTAGTTAGTTCATATTGTTGTTCCTCCTAAGGGGCTGCAAACCCTTCAGCTCCTTCGGTCCTTTCTCTAGCTCCTTTATTTGGGGACCATGTACTCAGTTCAATGGATGGTTGTGAGCCTCTACTTCAGTATTAGTTGGGTGTGGTGGCCCTGCTGTGTTCTTGAAAGAACTCAAATCCGAAACCAGAGACTTAGCTCGCTGG